>NC_142630.1:21119213-21354213 GCF_059453375.1 Lepisosteus platostomus
AATAAACATGTTTCTGCAACTTTGGTCAACCCCATGTAACTTATAGGTCATGAACAGCACACTTTTCAAAAAGTGTTTTTCAGCCCGAAATAAACGTCTTTTCTCAGACTGTTGAATCCCTATGTAACTGGCTGGCTCAGAAGAGCCCACTGGGTCAGCCTTTTATCCCAGTGTGCAAAAAGTGTCAAAACGTGTTTTTCAGCAGAAATAAACATGTTTCTGCAACTTTGGTAAACCCCATGTAACTTATAGATCAGGAGCAGCACAGTTTTCAAAACGTGTTTTTCAGCCCGAAATAAACACGTTTTTTCAGACTGTTGAATCCCTATGTAACTGGCTGGCTCAGAAGAGCCCACTGAGTCAGCCTTTTACCCCAGTGTGCAAAAAGTGTCAAAACGTGTTTTTCAGCAGAAATAAACATGTTTCTGCAACTTTGGTAAACCCCATGTAACTTATGGGTTAGGAACAGCACACTTTTCAAAACGTGTTTTTCAGCCCGAAATAAACACGTTTTTTCAGAGTGTTGAATCCCTATGTAACTGGCTGGCTCAGAACAGCCCACTGAGTCAGCCTTTTATCCCAGTGTGCAAAAAGTGTCAAAACGTGTTTTTCAGCAGAAATAAACATGTTTCTGCAACTTTGGTAAACCCCATGTAACTTATGGGTCAGGAACAGAACACGTTTCAAAACATGTTTTTCAGCCCGAAATAAACGCGTTTTTTCAGACTGTTGAATCCCAATGTATCTGCCTGGCTCAGAAGAGCCCACTGAGTCAGCCCTTAGCCCCAGTGTGCAGGAAGTGTCAAAACGTGTTTTTCAGCAGAAATAAACATGTTTCTGCAACTTTGGTCAACCCCATGTAACTTATGGGTCAGGAAAAGCACACTTTTCAAAACGTGTTTTTCAGCCCGAAATAAACACGTTTTTTCAGACTGTTGAATCCCTATGTAACTGGCTGGCTCAGAAGAGCCCACTGAGTCAGCCTTTTATCCCAGTGTGCAAAAAGTGTCAAAACGTGTTTTTCAGCAGAAATAAACATGTTTCTGCAACTTTGGTCATCCCCATGTAACTTATGGGTCAGGAACAGCACACTTTTCAAAACGTGTTTTTCAGCCCGAAATAAACACGTTTTTTCAGTCTGTTGAATCCCTATGTAACTGGCTGGCTCAGAACAGCCCACTGAGTCATCCTTTTATCCCAGTGTGTAAAAAGTGTCAAAACGTGTTTTTCAGCAGAAATAAACATGTTTTTGCAACTTTGGTCAACCCCTTGTAACTTATAGGTCAGGAACAGCACACTTTTCAAAATGTGTTTTTCAGCCCGAAATAAACGTCTTTTTTCAGACTGTTGAATCCCTATGTAACTGGCTGGCTCAGAAGAGCCCACTGGGTCAGCCTTTTATCCCAGTGTGCAAAAAGTGTCAAAACGTGTTTTTCAGCAGAAATAAACGTTTCTGCAACTTTGGTAAACCCCATGTAACTTATAGATCAGGAGCAGCACAGTTTTCAAAACGTGTTTTTCAGCCCGAAATAAACACGTTTTTTAAGACTGTTGAATCCCTATGTAACTGGCTGGCTCAGAAGAGCCCACTGAGTCAGCCTTTTACCCCAGTGTGCAAAAAGTGTCAAAACGTGTTTTTCAGCAGAAATAAACATGTTTCTGCAACTTTGGTCAACCCCATGTAACTTATAGGTCAGGACCAGCACACTTTTCAAAAAGTGTTTTTCAGCCCGAAATAAACGTCTTTTCTCAGACTGTTGAATCCCTATGTAACTGGCTGGCTCAGAACAGCCCACTGAGTCAGCCTTTTATCCCAGTGTGCAAAAAGTGTCAAAACATGTTTTTCAGCAGAAATAAACATGTTTCTGCAACTTTGGTAAACCCCATGTAACTTATGGGTCAGGAACAGAACACGTTTCAAAACATGTTTTTCAGCCCGAAATAAACGCGTTTTTTCAGACTGTTGAATCCCAATGTATCTGCCTGGCTCAGAAGAGCCCACTGAGTCAGCCCTTAACCCCAGTGTGCAGAAAGTGTCAAAACGTGTTTTTCAGCAGAAATAAACATGTTTCTGCAACTTTGGTAAACCCCATGTAACTTATAGATCAGGAGCAGCACAGTTTTCAAAACGTGTTTTTCAGCCCGAAATAAAAACGTTTTTTCAGACTGTTGGATCCCTATGTAACTGGCTGGCTCAGAAGAGCCCACTGAGTCAGCCTTTTATCCCAGTGTGCAAAAAGTGTCAAAACGTGTTTTTCAGCAGAAATAAACATGTTTCTGCAACTTTGGTAAACCCCATGTAACTTATAGATCAGGAGCAGCACAGTTTTCAAAACGTGTTTTTCAGCCCGAAATAAACACGTTTTTTCAGACTGTTGAATCCCAATGTATCTGCCTGGCTCAGAAGAGCCCACTGAGTCAGCCCTTAACCCCAGTGTGCAGAAAGTGTCAAAACGTGTTTTTCAGCTGAAATAAACATGTTTCTGTAACTTTGGTCAACCCCATGTAACTTATAGGTCAGGAACAGCACACTTTTCAAAACGTGTTTTTCAGCCCGAAATAAACACGTTTTTTCAGACTGTTGAATCCCTATGTAACTGGCTGGCTCAGAAGAGCCCACTGAGTCAGCCTTTTACCCCAGTGTGCAAAAAGTGTCAAAACGTGTTTTTCAGCAGAAATAAACATGTTTCTGCAACTTTGGTCAACCCCATGTAACTTATAGGTCAGGAACAGCACACTTTTCAAAACGTGTTTTTCAGCCCGAAATAAACACGTTTTTTCAGTCTGTTGAATCCCTATGTAACTGGCTGGCTCAGAACAGCCCACTGAGTCAGCCTTTTATCCCAGTGTGTAAAAAGTGTCAAAACGTGTTTTTCAGCAGAAATAAACATGTTTCTGCAACTTTGGTCAACCCCATGTAACTTATAGGTCAGGAACAGCACACTTTTCAAAACGTGTTTTTCAGCCCGAAATAAACGTCTTTTTTCAGACTGTTGAATCCCTATGTAACTGGCTGGCTCAGAAGAGCCCACTGGGTCAGCCTTTTATCCCAGTGTGCAAAAAGTGTCAAAACGTGTTTTTCAGCAGAAATAAACATGTTTCTGCAACTTTGGTAAACCCCATGTAACTTATAGATCAGGAGCAGCACAGTTTTCAAAACGTGTTTTTCAGCCCGAAATAAACACGTTTTTTCAGACTGTTGAATCCCTATGTAACTGGCTGGCTCAGAAGAGCCCACTGAGTCAGCCTTTTACCCCAGTGTGCAAAAAGTGTCAAAACGTGTTTTTCAGCAGAAATAAACATGTTTCTGCAACTTTGGTCAACCCCATGTAACTTATAGGACAGGAACAGCATACTTTTCAAAACGTGTTTTTCAGCCCGAAATAAACACGTTTTTTCAGACTGTTGAATCCCTATGTAACTGGCTGGCTCAGAAGAGCCCACTGAGTCAGCCTTTTATCCCAGTGTGCAAAAAGTGTCAAAACATGTTTTTCAGCAGAAATAAACATGTTTCTGCAACTTTGGTCAACCCCATGTAACTTATAGATCAGGAGCAGCACAGTTTTCAAAACGTGTTTTTCAGCCCGAAATAAACACGTTTTTTCAGACTGTTGGAAACCTATGTAACTGGCTGGCTCAGAAGAGCCCACTGAGTCAGCCTTTTATCCCAGTGTGCAAAAAGTGTCAAAACGTGTTTTTCAGCAGAAATAAACATGTTTCTGCAACTTTGGTCAACCCCATGTAACTTATGGGTTAGGAACAGCACACTTTTCAAAACGTGTTTTTCAGCCCGAAATAAACACGTTTTTTCAGAGTGTTGAATCCCTATGTAACTGGCTGGCTCAGAACAGCCCACTGAGTCAGCCTTTTATCCCAGTGTGCAAAAAGTGTCAAAACGTGTTTTTCAGCAGAAATAAACATGTTTCTGCAACTTTGGTAAACCCCATGTAACTTATGGGTCAGGAACAGAACACGTTTCAAAACATGTTTTTCAGCCCGAAATAAACGCGTTTTTTCAGACTGTTGAATCCCAATGTACAGATGCAGCCATTCAAAATGGGTGAGGTATTTCGCGGCATACCGCGACACGCCCACCGGGGTATCACGCGGTTCACGTGTGTCACGTGACTAACTATCCGGCGTCGCCTTGTAAAACCGCCAGGGGGAGCTTAACCTCTCATGTACAGCATTTGAGCCTTTAATTTTGAACTGTGTATTACAGCATGTTAATCATCAGTCATTAAAATGTTGGTATATTTTATGAAAGCAAGATTGCTCAGTTGGACAAAAGTACACAACCTAACTTTATCAGAAATATTTATGCATCAAAGCCTTTACTGAAGATATTACTAATTGTATTAATAATGGATGACTTTGGACAAGCTGTATACTCAAAGTATAATTTCTTTAGCACATTTGTACAAGCACTTGGAATCTGTCCAAGCCATACTTTGTCAGGCATTTCGTTTTACTTCAACGGGCATAAAAACTTCCTTGCTTTTAACAGGGCGTTTCTTAATTTCTAACTACGAAAATGATTTAAAATGCGACACCTATCATGAAAAGAAAAAAATACACACCAGTATTCCATTTCTCCCTAAACATTGTAAGCTTCGAAGTCTTTAACTAACGTGATACTGGAGTCAACAAGCATACTTTTAGAATTTGATTTAAAGGGAATATAATATGGAATCGCGTATCTCAAGAATTTAATAACGGTATGATTATATCCGTGTACTGTGGGAGGGCTGTTTCGGCTGCCTGCTTATGCGAGCTGTCTTGTAGCCTACTGGTCTAGTTGCGTGACTACCAACTGGCAGGTTGTGTGTTTGAATCCAGCTGGTGCTGGTCCTTTCAGTTTTATTTATTTATTTTTTAATCGCGTAACATAAACATATTACCGTATGCAAACTGTACTGTATACAATATGTATATGTATATTTAATGTCTTAACTGTGCCCGTTTAAGTATTGAATATTCATATCTAATTTTACCACTGAAGGGAAATCTTAACATAAACATACAGTATATGGCTGGTCTCGGTACTTTAAAGAAAAAAATACACACCAGTATTCCATTTCTCCCTAAACATTGTAAGCTTCGAATGAAACCACTAAATAAAGACATAAATATAGAAATCTTAAGATTTGTTTTATTTAATGTTGGTAGCAGGATGAACTGTCAGAGTGTATATTTTGTCGCAAAGTTGCTACAAGATGTTAACAGTGAAAAAGGTATTTAGAAATGAGTTATTTCAAGATGAAAAAGAAAACATACACGAAACATGGTTTCATTATGACCAGAATCGGTCTTGAGATATTTTTAACTTGATTTACAGTATTTGAGAGGTATGTCTTAACACCGATACTACAGTGCTTAAGTACTGCTCACGTATATGTTTCTAGGTTTATATTATGCATTTCATACGGTCAAATTACTTTTGAGCAACTAATAAGAAGCGCGAAATGGTATGCGTTTTAGTTTCGTTTTGTGCTGGAACCTGTGGATTGATTAGAGATATCAAGTACATACAAGTCATTTTTTAAATGTTGTAGTTCGTCTTGAAAAAATGTTACGAGTACATCATCTATCAACAATTACACAGGTTCTGTTTCCATATTGCGGATTTTGGTTAGGTACAGTATTATCAAATCCAGTGGCGCTGTGTGTTACTTTACTGATTCCCAATCTGTGATTGAAACCTGTAAAACCGGTTTAATTCGTCACAGCCAGCACTCTTCAGGTGTGAGGGTCTTCAGCTCAGAATGAAACGCTAAAATGTTTGTGTATATTCTAATGGTAGTGGGGGCAGGGTGTGTGGGAACAGGTTTGTTCTTCACACCTGAAACATTTTCTCTGAAAGGATTTTCTTAGCAGTTTAACCGATCTTGTTACAGCATGTTACAGTTTACTATTATTAACCATAATAATTTTAAGTGCTTAATGTAAAATCTTGTAAAAATATATTTTCATTGTTCAAATATACATTAAGTCTGACTATCATATAATAAGTTAAATACAAAACTAAAGAAAAAATAGGGTTAAATATAATTCAAAATATTTTGCTAACAATGTTAACTGTTTATGAATAATAAAATGTATTAACTAAGGAGTAGGATGGCACAGTTGTTAGCATGTTTTTTGTTTTGTTTCTTTTTCATAAATACAACAGTAGTACCTGATGTCTCAGCGCCTTTCAAAATTAAATTATGCATGCAAACCTGTGAACTAGAAAGATAACTAAGATATCCATCCATTTATAATGGTGGCAAAGTGGTTAGCATTGCTATCTTGGAGCACTGGGGTCCTAGATTCAATTCCTGCCATCCTGTGTGTGTGGGGTTTGCATGTTCTCTCTGGGTTACATGGTTTTTCTCCGTATGTGTGATATGACTCCCTCTCGCACTCCAAAACATACTGGTAAGTTAATTGGTTTATGGGAAAACTGGCCCTGGTGTGTGTGTGTTTGTGTCTGTCTGTCCTGTGATGGACTGGCGCTATGTCCAGGGTGTATTCTGCCTTGTGTCCGTTGCTTACTGGGATAGGCTCCAAATCCTCAGTACTGGATAAAGAGATTAGAAATAGATGGACTATACACAGTGTTAGAAACCCACTATGAAATGGCAGCATCTCACTGAGAATAAAATATTTTATAGTGCTGGCCTTTCCACCTCTCTTGCACATCAGTATCCATACCTAGTTATTTAAACAAATTACCTCTAATTATAAACATCTTAATATGCTGGCTCTGTGGATCCGCATCAGCTATGTTTGCCCATTCCTTCAATTCATGTGCATCCAACACAAAGTTCAATACTAGTAACTGCACAAAATCTAAAATACAATCCTCATTTCAGTATCTATGTAAACATATAGTCTGTTAACTTCATCATCTTCATCAAAAGTATGCCTAACCCCATTAGGAAGTGTTCTTGTTATCAGTGTATTCCTTAGCTTTCCCAAAATTATCTTCTTCTTACCAACATCTGTAGTCTTTTATCCTGCAATAACTCAGCCAACACTTAAATCCCCAAAAGCTGCTTGTGTTAATTTCTTTAAATCACAAATATCATGTGTAAATACTGGCCATTTAATACTCTGCATTGTGGGATAATAGTTTATTTTAAAGGGAACTAGAGAAACTAAGAACTAGAGAAATTAAGAAAGGCTTTTTTTTCCTAGAATTAATAAATGCACATCCTGTTCACTGGGGAAATTAAATCCACACTGAGCAATCTTCAATATGTTCAGAATATGACAGCGAGAATCCTATCAGGGATGCATTACACCTGTTTTCAAGTCCTTGCACTGGTTACCTATCAGGTTTCGAGTCAACTTCAAATTCCTCATCCTCATTCTGTACCTACAGTATATGGCTTATTATCTGTCTACTCCCCCACCTTTGTCTGTCTGACTCTGGTCTTCTAGCTGTCCTCAAGAACATCTACATTCTGTGGGTGACAGGGTCTTCTCCAGCTGCACCCCAGAGCTCTCAATTTGTATTCCCAGTGATATCAGTCACGTACCCTGAGTGCATTTAAATCTAACCTCAGAACCTTTCTTTTCAGAAGACTTAGTGTCTGTATCTGCTTCATTTTCTAATTTTGGTCGGACCTCTAACTACTTGTCTTTCTTATATGTATTTACTTTGTAATCTGTGGTCCTTTTATCTGTTTTTACATCTACCATATTGCTTTGAGATGCCACCTTTAATGGTAATATATAAAATAAAGTTTTTTATTATTGTTATAGGGAAACATGATCAGATTTTCCCTGGTTCAGAAAAAAAGATCTAAAGTATACTAGTTTGTCACTCTTCTCATTCCCTTTGCTAAATGACTTTTCATACTAATCTGATCAATCTAACTGCCAGTTTTCTGTGCTTTCTCTATCCTGCTAGATCTGCAATTATTCTGAAAATTTTCATCTTGAAATAACTCATTTCTAAATACCCTTTTCACTGTTAACATCTTGCAGCAACCCTGCGACAAAATATACACTTAGCTCAACCTGACAGTTCATCCTGCTACCAACATTAAATAAAACAAATCTTAAGACTTCTATATTTATGTCTTTATTTAGTGGTTTCATTAGTGACAAAGGCTAAACTTTCTTGGAAAAATGTCTTTTATGTGTTGCGGAAAAAACTGACTTGCTTTAACAAAATATGTTTACAAGTCCTTTCACCTGGCAGTTTACCTAAATGCCCAACTATCTGAGAAGCCCTCCATGAAACCATAGTTGCTATTAATTCATTTAGGGCTCACTGACAGAATTGCTGTTTTTTATGCATGCTAATTTCTGATTCCTCACTCTGTTTCATGTTTATAGATAAGACTATTGATCGCGAAGGGAAATTGATGTACATGTTTACATGTTCTTTTGTAACATAGACCTTTTTGTGATTTTTTTGTATATCTAAGCAAGTGTTCCTCCATCCCTCTTCTGCACTATAGGCATGGCTTTTATTCTGTTTGCTCCATTTCTAAAACGTTTTGCTCATGTGCATTTTTGTATTTTTTTACACCTCTAGCACTTTAACGTCCTGAATTTTCATTTGCCTTAATTTGTAGAATGAATTTGAGTTTTAGCCTTAAAAATCTTAAGTTTTCACTATCTTTTGTTTCTTGTCCTACAACTGTTATTATTGATCACCATGACTTCATTCAGCCTTTCCTGAACGTCTATGACAGGCAGAGAGAGTGCTGTTTCTGGTGCGATCTTTTGCAGCTGACATTTCACTGTTTTAAACGAACAAGAAATTAGATTGCTCATAAATCACTTATTCTATATAAATACAGCGTAATTGCCCTCCGAAAATCCTCTTTTTCTTGTTCGTTTTAGAGACCTTGATCGAAACTGATTTTAGATGTCAGAAAGGATTTATTTTCTCTGTATTTCCTACATTGCTTTGTCGAGATTTTAACTTTATTTTTAGGCTCAGATTTCAACTATAAATCATACACTAATTAATAGCAGTAAATACTGATGTTTTGCTCCCTCTTACCACAAAAATATATATGTTTTGTAGCTGGGATGAACTTTATTTCGTACGCGTAGCTACTGCGATTTGGACACGAAGCGGTTAAAGATGGCGGCAAATCAGGCACCCAGAGGGGGGGGGGGGGGGGGGGCGTCTTCTCGCCTCCATAACTAAAATGCCAAATAGGAGTGGCTTAAGCGACATACACAGTCGTGTAACTGACAGTTTGAGGTAGCCTATCGTGTAAATTTCGCTTTGTTGCTGATAGGTTAAGCTTTCGAAACTCTGCCCCAAAGTCATGTGTCTGATTTTTCGCCCTGTTTCGTTGGTTAAACGCAATGATCACAAGCACCACCATGGTAACTGGGATGTGTAGTTTTTAATTCAGTTTGAATTATAACTGTACGTACTGTCTTCATATTTGGCCAGGGCTTTAAAGAGAAGGCGCGCCAAAAAATTTCGGTGCCGTCGTCTCCGCTTTAAAGGTACCCCCGTGCTGGAAGAATTTGACCTCGGAACGTTTTCCCAGCGTACTTAAACTTAATATGGTCAGTAACGGTAAACAGTAACATGGTAAGAAGGAGCACGTACAAACGTTTTCGAAATAACCACATGTAAGACTCTGATCCTAAAAATGTTTAGGGAGAAAGTGGAATACTGGTGTGTATTTTTTCTTTAAACTACCAATACCAGCCATATACAGTCTGTAACGTAGGGATTTCTATATGTCTTTATTTAGTGTTTACATTAGCGACAAAGGCTAAACTTTTAGCTTCAGTAACGTGTACATATCTCCCCTTTTTATAAAACGACTTGGTTGAAAACTGTTCCAGAGCCACTGTTGTTTCATCAGTGAAAAGTACATCATGAAATGCCTCTCCCTGTTCAATCCACTGGAAAAAGAAAAGGAGCATAAAGCTTCTGATGGTCATAAACGATATTCATTTAGGAGCAGCATCAGAGGTATGTTTTTAACTGCACTGCATTGGAGAGAATACCATAGTGTGTTTTTTTTTTTACTCCCTGGCGGAAACTGGCTTCCAGAAGAATCAGTATGGCTCAGAGATTAAATAAAATTTCACAGACATTAACGAAGAGCATAACGCGTGTACTGTATACACTGCAAGTACAACCCAACTCTCTGCAGGAGTGCTGGCTGTGACGAATTGAACCGGTTTCACGGGTATTTTCAAAGTAGGAGGCGAGATTTCCAGCGAAAGACACCCCCCCCCCCCCCTCAAAAACCCAGTAAATACAGTACTTACTAGTTAAAGGCTAGGCTCCCGACTACGGCGAAAGGAACCCTTCTTTCATTAGAAGACAATGAACATATTTTAGCCCTGAATGAATTAATAGCAAACATAGTTTACATAAAAGACATTTTTCCAAGAAAGTTTAGCCTTTGTCACTAATGAAACCACTAAATAAAGACATATATAGAAAAATCTTAAGGTTTTTAAAATACATGACTTTGCTAAAATTTATTTGAAAATAAAAACAATTACAACCGCCAGGGGAGAGAGAGAACAGGGGAGGGATGTTGGTTTTGCATAAGGGGCGGGGCTATGGAAAGTAGGTATGTTTGGGAATGTGTAGTTACATGTTCTGGCTGTTTGTGAATTATCGTTGTTGAGTATGGAGTGTTGAGGTATTGATTTTGTGTAATGCTTTATGTTGAAAATTGAGGTGGATTTTGTTTATGATAAACAGGATAAACTGGGATGGGAAGAAGGTTTGGTTTTGCATAAGGGGCGGGATTATGATAATTGGAGGACTTGCGAGTGTAAAATGGTTTGATTATTTGATTTTGTATTGTGGTTGTTATCTATGTTTTTGGTTGGTATTATGTTTATATGGTTGTTTTTGTTGGTTGGTTGTTATTATGGTTATTAATAATACGATCTATAGTTGAAATCTGAGCCTAAATAAAAAGAAAAAGCAAGTGATTAGGTTTATGAGCAATCTAATTACTTATTCGTTTAAAAAGCTATATAAAATAAAGTTTATTATTAATTTGCTGGACAGAGCGGTGAACATTATTATGCATAAGACAAAGATAACGATCCTGATCAGTTTAGAAATCTGTGTACGCTGTAAGGTTTTTATTTCTTAAACTTTTAAAATACACATTTAGAATTGAAAGAAATCCTCTTCCTGGTATAGCAAACCAGCACGTCTTTTTTCTCCAATCAGAGGGGTGTCAGATGGTGTCAGCCAATCACCATTCTGCGTTGGGTAGCAACGGGTGACTGTTCTCAGGCGGAAGATGTAAACAGCTTAATGTTCGTGTTAAATATTTTTTTTTAATTAAAATTCATTCTATACAGCAATCGCATATTTGGGTACCGTTTCATAAAACTTTCATGCTTAAAATGTTTAGGGAGAAATGGAAGACTGGTGTGTATTTTTTCTTTAAACTACCAAGACCAGCCATACACAGTACAGTTTACATACATACAGTAATGTTTTAAATTAATATCGTTTATGACCTTCAGATGCCTTATGCTCCTCTTCTTTTTATGCTCAGCTACTAAAATTTCCCTTTAGTGGTAAAATCCATATAAATATTCAAAACTAAGCGGATTAAAATGTGCACAGTAAAGACATTAAATGATTCAATCTTTGCACTACCAACCAATGCACCACGAGTGCCCCTGTCGGTCATTTTGGCCAGCCAATCACTTGCCCTGCGGTATGCTCCGTTGCCCCGCGGTGGCTTGTGGGTAGGTTACCGTACCGCGGGTTTTTACCGCGCATTTTGAATGGCTGCATCTGTATCTGCCTGGCTCAGAAGAGCCCACTGAGTCAGCCCTTAACCCCAGTGTGCAGAAAGTGTCAAAACGTGTTTTTCAGGAGAAATAAACATGTTTCTGCAACTTTGGTCAACCCCATGTAACTTATCGGTCAGGAAAAGCACACTTTTCAAAACGTGTTTTTCAGCCCGAAATAAACACGTTTTTTCAGACTGTTGAATCCCTATGTAACTGGCTGGCTCAGAAGAGCCCACTGAGTCAGCCTTTTATCCCAGTGTGCAAAAAGTGTCAAAACGTGTTTTTCAGCAGAAATAAACGTGTTTCTGCAACTTTGGTCAACCCCATGTAACTTATGGGTCAGGAACAGCACACTTTTCAAAACGTGTTTTTCAGCCCGAAATAAACGTCTTTTTTCAGACTGTTGAATCCCTATGTAACTGGCTGGCTCAGAAGAGCCCACTGGGTCAGCCTTTTATCCCAGTGTGCAAAAAGTGTCAAAACGTGTTTTTCAGCAGAAATAAACATTTTTCTGCAACTTTGGTAAACCCCATGTAACTTATAGATCAGGAGCAGCACAGTTTTCAAAACTTGTTTTTCAGCCCGAAATAAACACGTTTTTTCAGTCTGTTGAATCCCTATGTAACTGGCTGGCTCAGAACAGCCCACTGAGTCAGCCTTTTATCCCAGTGTGCAAAAAGTGTCACAACGTGTTTTACAGCAGAAATAAACATGTTTCTGCAACTTTGGTCAACCCAATGTAACTTATAGGTCAGGAGCAGCACAGTTTTCAAAACTTGTTTTTCAGCCCGAAATAAACACGTTTTTTCAGTCTGTTGAATCCCTATGTAACTGGCAGGCTCAGAAGAGCCCACTGAGTCAGCCTTTTACCCCAGTGTGCAAAAAGTGTCAAAACGTGTTTTTCAGCAGAAATAAACATGTTTCTGCAACTTTGGTAAACCCCATGTAACTTATGGGTTAGGAACAGCACACTTTTCAAAACGTGTTTTTCAGCCCGAAATAAACACGTTTTTTCAGACTGTTGAATCCCTATGTAACTGGCTGGCTCAGAAGAGCCCACTGAGTCAGCCTTTTACCCCAGTGTGCAAAAAGTGTCAAAACGTGTTTTTCAGCAGGAATAAACATGTTTCTGCAACTTTGGTCAACCCCATGTAACTTATAGGTCAGGAGCAGCACACTTTTCAAAAAGTGTTTTTCAGCCCGAAATAAACGTCTTTTCTCAGACTGTTGAATCCCTATGTAACTGGCTGGCTAAGAACAGCCCACTGAGTCAGCCTTTTATCCCAGTGTGCAAAAAGTGTCAAAACGTGTTTTTCAGCAGAAATAAACATGTTTCTGCAACTTTGGTCAACCCCATGTAACTTATAGGTCAGGAACAGCACACTTTTCAAAACGTGTTTTTCAGCCCGAAATAAACGTCTTTTTTCAGACTGTTGAATCCCTATGTAACTGGCTGGCTCAGAAGAGCCCACTGAGTCAGCCTTTTACCCCAGTGTGCAAAAAGTGTCAAAACGTGTTTTTCAGCAGAAATAAACATGTTTCTGCAACTTTGGTCAACCCCATGTAACTTATAGGTCAGGAGCAGCACACTTTTCAAAAAGTGTTTTTCAGCCCGAAATAAACGTCTTTTCTCAGACTGTTGAATCCCTATGTAACTGGCTGGCTCAGAACAGCCCACTGAGTCAGCCTTTTATCCCAGTGTGCAAAAAGTGTCAAAACGTGTTTTTCAGCAGAAATAAACATGTTTCTGCAACTTTGGTCAACCCCATGTAACTTATAGGTCAGGAACAGCACACTTTTCAAAACGTGTTTTTCAGCCCGAAATAAACACGTTTTTTCAGACTGTTGAATCCCTATGTAACTGGCTGGCTCAGAAGAGCCCACTGAGTCAGCCTTTTATCCCAGTGTGCAAAAAGTGTCAAAACGTGTTTTTCAGCAGAAATAAACATGTTTCTACAACTTTGGTAAACCCCATGTAAGTTATAGGACAGGAACAGCACACTTTTCAAAACGTGTTTTTCAGCCCGAAATAAACACGTTTTTTCAGACTGTTGAATCCCTATGTAACTGGCTGGCTCAGAAGAGCCCACTGAGTCAGCCTTTTACCCCAGTGTGCAAAAAGTGTCAAAACGTGTTTTTCAGCAGAAATAAACATGTTTCTGCAACTTTGGTCAACCCCATGTAACTTATAGGTCAGGAACAGCACACTTTTCAAAACGTGTTTTTCAGCCCGAAATAAACACGTTTTTTCAGACTGTTGAATCCCTATGTAACTGGCTGGCTCAGAAGAGCCCACTGAGTCAGCCTTTTATCCCAGTGTGCAAAAAGTGTCAAAACATGTTTTTCAGCAGAAATAAACATGTTTCTGCAACTTTGGTCAACCCCATGTAACTTATAGATCAGGAGCAGCACAGTTTTCAAAACGTGTTTTTCAGCCCGAAATAAACACGTTTTTTCAGACTGTTGGAAACCTATGTAACTGGCTGGCTCAGAAGAGCCCACTGAGTCAGCCTTTTATCCCAGTGTGCAAGAAGTGTCAAAACGTGTTTTTCAGCAGAAATAAACATGTTTCTGCAACTTTGGTCAACCCCATGTAACTTATGGGTCAGGAACAGCACACTTTTCAAAACGTGTTTTTCAGCCCGAAATAAACACGTTTTTTCAGACTGTTGAATCCCTATGTAACTGGCTGGCTCAGAAGAGCCCACTGAGTCAGCCTTTTACCCCAGTGTGCAAAAAGTGTCAAAACGTGTTTTTCAGCAGAAATAAACATGTTTCTGCAACTTTGGTCAACCCCATGTAACTTATGGGTTAGGAACAGCACACTTTTCAAAACGTGTTTTTCAGCCCGAAATAAACACGTTTTTTCAGAGTGTTGAATCCCTATGTAACTGGCTGGCTCAGAACAGCCCACTGAGTCAGCCTTTTATCCCAGTGTGCAAAAAGTGTCAAAACGTGTTTTTCAGCAGAAATAAACATGTTTCTGCAACTTTGGTAAACCCCATGTAACTTATGGGTCAGGAACAGAACACGTTTCAAAACATGTTTTTCAGCCCGAAATAAACGCGTTTTTTCAGACTGTTGAATCCCAATGTATCTGCCTGGCTCAGAAGAGCCCACTGAGTCAGCCCTTAACCCCAGTGTGCAGAAAGTGTCAAAACGTGTTTTTCAGCAGAAATAAACATGTTTCTGCAACTTTGGTCAACCCCATGTAACTTATAGGTCAGGAACAGCACATTTTTCAAAACGTGTTTTTCAGCCCGAAATAAACGTCTTTTTTTCAGACTGTTGAATCCCTATGTAACTGGCTGGCTCAGAACAGCCCACTGAGTCAGCCTTTTACCCCAGTGTGCAAAAAGTGTCAAAACGTGTTTTTCAGCAGAAATAAATATGTTTCTGCAACTTTGGTCAACCCCATGTAACTTATGGGTCAGGAACAGCACATTTTTCAAAACGTGTTTTTCAGCCCGAAATAAACACGTTTTTTCAGACTGTTGAATCCCTATGTATCTGGCTGGCTCAGAAGAGCCCACTGAGTCAGCCTTTTACCCCAGTGTGCAAAAAGTGTCAAAACGTGTTTTTCAGCAGAAATAAACATGTTTCTGCAACTTTGGTAAACCCCATGTAACTTATAGGTCAGGAGCAGCACACTTTTCAAAACGTGTTTTTCAGCCCGAAATAAACGTCTTTTTTCAGACTGTTGAATCCCTATGTAACTGGCTGGCTCAGAAGAGCCCACTGAGTCAGCCTTTTATCCCAGTGTGCAAAAAGTGTCAAAACGTGTTTTTCAGCAGAAATAAACATGTTTCTGCAACTTTGGTCAACCCCATGTAACTTATAGGTCAGGAACAGCACACTTTTCAAAACGTGTTTTTCAGCCCGAAATAAACACGTTTTTTCAGACTGTTGAATCCCTATGTAACTGGCTGGCTCAGAACAGCCCACTGAGTCAGCCTTTTATCCCAGTGTGCAAAAAGTGTCAAAACGTGTTTTTCAGCAGAAATAAACATGTTTCTGCAACTTTGGTCCACCCCATGTAACTTATAGGTCAGGAACAGCACACTTTTCAAAACGTGTTTTTCAGCCCGAAATAAACGTGTTTTTTCAGACTGTTGAATCCCTATGTAACTGGCTGGCTCAGAACAGCCCACTGAGTCAGCCTTTTATCCCAGTGTGCAAAAAGTGTCATAACGTGTTTTTCAGCAGAAATAAACGTTTCTGCAACTTTGGTCCACCCCATGTAACTTATAGGTCAGGAACAGCACACTTTTCAAAACGTGTTTTTCAGCCCGAAATAAACGTCTTTTTTCAGACTGTTGAATCCCTATGTAACTGGCTGGCTCAGAAGAGCCCACTGAGTCAGCCTTTTACCCCAGTGTGCAAAAAGTGTCATAACGTGTTTTTCAGCAGAAATAAACATGTTTCTGCAACTTTGGTCAACCCCATGTAACTTATAGGTCAGGAACAGCACACTTTTCAAAACGTGTTTTTCAGCCCGAAATAAACACGTTTTTTCAGACTGTTGAATCCCTATGTAACTGGCTGGCTCAGAACAGCCCACTGAGTCAGCCTTTTATCCCAGTGTGCAAAAAGTGTCATAACGTGTTTTTCAGCAGAAATAAACGTTTCTGCAACTTTGGTCCACCCCATGTAACTTATAGGTCAGGAACAGCACACTTTTCAAAACGTGTTTTTCAGCCCGAAATAAACACGTTTTTTCAGACTGTTGAATCCCTATGTAACTGGCTGGCTCAGAAGAGCCCACTGAGTCAGCCTTTTACCCCAGTGTGCAAAAAGTGTCAAAACGTGTTTTTCAGCAGAAATAAACATGTTTCTGCAACTTTGATCAACCCCATGTAACTTATGGGTCAGGAACAGCACACTTTTCAAAACGTGTTTTTCAGCCCGAAATAAACACGTTTTTTCAGACTGTTGAATCCCTATGTAACTGGCTGGCTCAGAAGAGCCCACTGAGTCAGCCTTTTACCCCAGTGTGCAAAAAGTGTCAAAACGTGTTTTTCAGCAGAAATAAACATGTTTCTGCAACTTTGGTCCACCCCATGTAACTTATGGGTCAGGAACAGCACACTTTTCAAAACGTGTTTTTCAGCCCGAAATAAACGTCTTTTTTCAGACTGTTGAATCCCTATGTAACTGGCTGGCTCAGAACAGCCCACTGAGTCAGCCTTTTATCCCAGTGTGCAAAAAGTGTCATAACGTGTTTTTCAGCAGAAATAAACGTTTCTGCAACTTTGGTCCACCCCATGTAACTTATAGGTCAGGAACAGCACACTTTTCAAAACGTGTTTTTCAGCCCGAAATAAACGTCTTTTTTCAGACTGTTGAATCCCTATGTAACTGGCTGGCTCAGAAGAGCCCACTGAGTCAGCCTTTTACCCCAGTGTGCAAAAAGTGTCATAACGTGTTTTTCAGCAGAAATAAACATGTTTCTGCAACTTTGGTCAACCCCATGTAACTTATAGGTCAGGAACAGCACACTTTTCAAAACGTGTTTTTCAGCCCGAAATAAACACGTTTTTTCAGACTGTTGAATCCCTATGTAACTGGCTGGCTCAGAACAGCCCACTGAGTCAGCCTTTTATCCCAGTGTGCAAAAAGTGTCATAACGTGTTTTTCAGCAGAAATAAACGTTTCTGCAACTTTGGTCCACCCCATGTAACTTATAGGTCAGGAACAGCACACTTTTCAAAACGTGTTTTTCAGCCCGAAATAAACACGTTTTTTCAGACTGTTGAATCCCTATGTAACTGGCTGGCTCAGAAGAGCCCACTGAGTCAGCCTTTTACCCCAGTGTGCAAAAAGTGTCAAAACGTGTTTTTCAGCAGAAATAAACATGTTTCTGCAACTTTGGTCCACCCCATGTAACTTATGGGTCAGGAACAGCACACTTTTCAAAACGTGTTTTTCAGCCCGAAATAAACGTCTTTTTTCAGACTGTTGAATCCCTATGTAACTGGCTGGCTCAGAACAGCCCACTGAGTCAGCCTTTTATCCCAGTGTGCAAAAAGTGTCATAACGTGTTTTTCAGCAGAAATAAACGTTTCTGCAACTTTGGTCCACCCCATGTAACTTATAGGTCAGGAACAGCACACTTTTCAAAACGTGTTTTTCAGCCCGAAATAAACGTCTTTTTTCAGACTGTTGAATCCCTATGTAACTGGCTGGCTCAGAAGAGCCCACTGAGTCAGCCTTTTACCCCAGTGTGCAAAAAGTGTCATAACGTGTTTTTCAGCAGAAATAAACATGTTTCTGCAACTTTGGTCAACCCCATGTAACTTATAGGTCAGGAACAGCACACTTTTCAAAACGTGTTTTTCAGCCCGAAATAAACACGTTTTTTCAGACTGTTGAATCCCTATGTAACTGGCTGGCTCAGAACAGCCCACTGAGTCAGCCTTTTATCCCAGTGTGCAAAAAGTGTCATAACGTGTTTTTCAGCAGAAATAAACGTTTCTGCAACTTTGGTCCACCCCATGTAACTTATAGGTCAGGAACAGCACACTTTTCAAAACGTGTTTTTCAGCCCGAAATAAACACGTTTTTTCAGACTGTTGAATCCCTATGTAACTGGCTGGCTCAGAACAGCCCACTGAGTCAGCCTTTTATCCCAGTGTGCAAAAAGTGTCATAACGTGTTTTTCAGCAGAAATAAACGTTTCTGCAACTTTGGTCCACCCCATGTAACTTATAGGTCAGGAACTGCACACTTTTCAAAACGTGTTTTTCAGCCCGAAATAAACGTGTTTTTTCAGACTGTTGAATCCCTATGTAACTGGCTGGCTCAGAACAGCCCACTGAGTCAGCCTTTTACCCCAGTGTGCAAAAAGTGTCAAAACGTGTTTTTCAGCAGAAATAAACATGTTTCTGCAACTTTGGTCAACCCCATGTAACTTATAGGTCAGGAACAGCACACTTTTCAAAACGTGTTTTTCAGCCCGAAATAAACGTCTTTTTTCAGACTGTTGAATCCCTATGTAACTGGCTGGCTCAGAAGAGCCCACTGGGTCAGCCTTTTACCCCAGTGTGCAAAAAGTGTCAAAACGTGTTTTTCAGCAGAAATAAACATGTTTCTGCAACTTTGGTCAACCCCATGTAACTTATAGGTCAGGAACAGCACACTTTTCAAAACGTGTTTTTCAGCCCGAAATAAACACGTTTTTTCAGACTGTTGAATCCCTATGTAACTGGCTGGCTCAGAACAGCCCACTGAGACAGCCTTTTATCCCAGTGTGCAAAAAGTGTCAAAACGTGTTTTTCAGCAGAAATAAACATGTTTCTGCAACTTTGGTCCACCCCATGTAACTTATAGGTCAGGAACAGCACACTTTTCAAAACGTGTTTTTCAGCCCGAAATAAACGTGTTTTTTCAGACTGTTGAATCCCTATGTAACTGGCTGGCTCAGAACAGCCCACTGAGTCAGCCTTTTACCCCAATGTGCAAAAAGTGTCAAAACGTGTTTTTCAGCAGAAATAAACATGTTTCTGCAACTTTGGTCAACCCCATGTAACTTATGGGTCAGGAACAGCACACTTTTCAAAACGTGTTTTTCAGCCCGAAATAAACACGTTTTTTCAGACTGTTGAATCCCTATGTAACTGGCTGGCTCAGAAGAGCCCACTGAGTCAGCCTTTTACCCCAGTGTGCAAAAAGTGTCAAAACGTGTTTTTCAGCAGAAATAAACATGTTTCTGCAACTTTGGTCCACCCCATGTAACTTATGGGTCAGGAACAGCACACTTTTCAAAACGTGTTTTTCAGCCCGAAATAAACGTCTTTTTTCAGACTGTTGAATCCCTATGTAACTGGCTGGCTCAGAACAGCCCACTGAGTCAGCCTTTTATCCCAGTGTGCAAAAAGTGTCATAACGTGTTTTTCAGCAGAAATAAACGTTTCTGCAACTTTGGTCCACCCCATGTAACTTATAGGTCAGGAACAGCACACTTTTCAAAACGTGTTTTTCAGCCCGAAATAAACGTCTTTTTTCAGACTGTTGAATCCCTATGTAACTGGCTGGCTCAGAACAGCCCACTGAGTCAGCCTTTTACCCCAATGTGCAAAAAGTGTCAAAACGTGTTTTTCAGCAGAAATAAACATGTTTCTGCAACTTTGGTCAACCCCATGTAACTTATGGGTCAGTAACAGCACACTTTTCAAAACGTGTTTTTCAGCCCGAAATAAACACGTTTTTTCAGACTGTTGAATCCCTATGTAACTGGCTGGCTCAGAAGAGCCCACTGAGTCAGCCTTTTACCCCAGTGTGCAAAAAGTGTCAAAACGTGTTTTTCAGCAGAAATAAACATGTTTCTGCAACTTTGGTCCACCCCATGTAACTTATGGGTCAGGAACAGCACACTTTTCAAAACGTGTTTTTCAGCCCGAAATAAACACGTTTTTTCAGACTGTTGAATCCCTATGTAACTGGCTGGCTCAGAAGAGCCCACTGAGTCAGCCTTTTATCCCAGTGTGCAAAAAGTGTCATAACGTGTTTTTCAGCAGAAATAAACGTTTCTGCAACTTTGGTCCACCCCATGTAACTTATAGGTCAGGAACAGCACACTTTTCAAAACGTGTTTTTCAGCCCGAAATAAACGTCTTTTTTCAGACTGTTGAATCCTTATGTAACTGGCTGGCTCAGAAGAGCCCACTGGGTCAGCCTTTTACCCCAGTGTGCAAAAAGTGTCAAAACGTGTTTTTCAGCAGAAATAAACATGTTTCTGCAACTTTGGTCAACCCCATGTAACTTATAGGTCAGGAACAGCACACTTTTCAAAACGTGTTTTTCAGCCCGAAATAAACGTCTTTTTTCAGACTGTTGAATCCCTATGTAACTGGCTGGCTCAGAAGAGCCCACTGGGTCAGCCTTTTATCCCAGTGTGCAAAAAGTGTCAAAACGTGTTTTTCAGCAGAAATAAACATGTTTCTGCAACTTTGGTCAACCCCATGTAACTTATGGGTCAGGAACAGCACACTTTTCAAAACGTGTTTTTCAGCCCGAAATAAACACGTTTTTTCAGACTGTTGAATCCCTATGTAACTGGCTGGCTCAGAAGAGCCCACTGAGTCAGCCTTTTACCCTAGTGTGCAAAAAGTGTCAAAACGTGTTTTTCAGCAGAAATAAACATGTTTCTGCAACTTTGGTAAACCCCATGTAACTTATGGGTCAGGAACAGAACACGTTTCAAAACATGTTTTTCAGCCCGAAATAAACACGTTTTTTCAGACTGTTGAATCCCAATGTATCTGCCTGGCTCAGAAGAGCCCACTGAGTCAGCCCTTAACCCCAGTGTGCAGAAAGTGTCAAAACGTGTTTTTCAGCAGAAATAAACATGTTTCTGCAACTTTGGTCAACCCCATGTAACTTATGGGTCAGGAACAGAACCCGTTTCAAAACGTGTTTTTCAGCCCGAAATAAACGTCTTTTTTCAGACTGTTGAATCCCTATGTAACTGGCTGGCTCAGAACAGCCCACTGAGTCAGCCTTTTATCCCAGTGTGCAAAAAGTGTCATAACGTGTTTTTCAGCAGAAATAAACGTTTCTGCAACTTTGGTCCACCCCATGTAACTTATAGGTCAGGAACAGCACACTTTTCAAAACGTGTTTTTCAGCCCGAAATAAACGTCTTTTTTCAGACTGTTGAATCCTTATGTAACTGGCTGGCTCAGAAGAGCCCACTGGGTCAGCCTTTTACCCCAGTGTGCAAAAAGTGTCAAAACGTGTTTTTCAGCAGAAATAAACATGTTTCTGCAACTTTGGTCAACCCCATGTAACTTATAGGTCAGGAACAGCACACTTTTCAAAACGTGTTTTTCAGCCCGAAATAAACGTCTTTTTTCAGACTGTTGAATCCCTATGTAACTGGCTGGCTCAGAAGAGCCCACTGGGTCAGCCTTTTATCCCAGTGTGCAAAAAGTGTCAAAACGTGTTTTTCAGCAGAAATAAACATGTTTCTGCAACTTTGGTCAACCCCATGTAACTTATGGGTCAGGAACAGCACACTTTTCAAAACGTGTTTTTCAGCCCGAAATAAACACGTTTTTTCAGACTGTTGAATCCCTATGTAACTGGCTGGCTCAGAAGAGCCCACTGAGTCAGCCTTTTACCCTAGTGTGCAAAAAGTGTCAAAACGTGTTTTTCAGCAGAAATAAACATGTTTCTGCAACTTTGGTAAACCCCATGTAACTTATGGGTCAGGAACAGAACACGTTTCAAAACATGTTTTTCAGCCCGAAATAAACACGTTTTTTCAGACTGTTGAATCCCAATGTATCTGCCTGGCTCAGAAGAGCCCACTGAGTCAGCCCTTAACCCCAGTGTGCAGAAAGTGTCAAAACGTGTTTTTCAGCAGAAATAAACATGTTTCTGCAACTTTGGTCAACCCCATGTAACTTATGGGTCAGGAACAGAACCCGTTTCAAAACGTGTTTTTCAGCCCGAAATAAACGTCTTTTTTCAGACTGTTGAATCCCTATGTAACTGGCTGGCTCAGAACAGCCCACTGAGTCAGCCTTTTATCCCAGTGTGCAAAAAGTGTCATAACGTGTTTTTCAGCAGAAATAAACGTTTCTGCAACTTTGGTCCACCCCATGTAACTTATAGGTCAGGAACAGCACACTTTTCAAAACGTGTTTTTCAGCCCGAAATAAACGTCTTTTTTCAGACTGTTGAATCCCTATGTAACTGGCTGGCTCAGAAGAGCCCACTGGGTCAGCCTTTTACCCCAGTGTGCAAAAAGTGTCAAAACGTGTTTTTCAGCAGAAATAAACATGTTTCTGCAACTTTGGTCAACCCCATGTAACTTATAGGTCAGGAACAGCACACTTTTCAAAACGTGTTTTTCAGCCCGAAATAAACACGTTTTTTCAGACTGTTGAATCCCTATGTAACTGGCTGGCTCAGAACAGCCCACTGAGTCAGCCTTTTATCCCAGTGTGCAAAAAGTGTCAAAACGTGTTTTTCAGCAGAAATAAACATGTTTCTGCAACTTTGGTAAACCCCATGTAACTTATAGATCAGGAGCAGCACAGTTTTCAAAACGTGTCTTTCAGCCCGAAATAAACACGTTTTTTCAGACTGTTGAATCCCTATGTAACTGGCTGGCTCAGAAGAGCCCACTGAGTCAGCCTTTTATCCCAGTGTGCAAAAAGTGTCATAACGTGTTTTTCAGCAGAAATAAACGTTTCTGCAACTTTGGTCCACCCCATGTAACTTATAGGTCAGGAACAGCACACTTTTCAAAACGTGTTTTTCAGCCCGAAATAAACGTCTTTTTTCAGACTGTTGAATCCCTATGTAACTGGCTGGCTCAGAAGAGCCCACTGGGTCAGCCTTTTACCCCAGTGTGCAAAAAGTGTCAAAACGTGTTTTTCAGCAGAAATAAACATGTTTCTGCAACTTTGGTCAACCCCATGTAACTTATAGGTCAGGAACAGCACACTTTTCAAAACGTGTTTTTCAGCCCGAAATAAACACGTTTTTTCAGACTGTTGAATCCCTATGTAACTGGCTGGCTCAGAAGAGCCCACTGAGTCAGCCTTTTATCAAAGTGTGCAAAAAGTGTCAAAACGTGTTTTTCAGCAGAAATAAACATGTTTCTGCAACTTTGGTAAACCCCATGTAACTTATAGATCAGGAGCAGCACAGTTTTCAAAACGTGTCTTTCAGCCCGAAATAAACACGTTTTTTCAGACTGTTGAATCCCTATGTAACTGGCTGGCTCAGAAGAGCCCACTGAGTCAGCCTTTTATCCCAGTGTGCAAAAAGTGTCAAAACGTGTTTTTCAGCAGAAATAAACATGTTTCTGCAACTTTGGTCAACCCCATGTAACTTATGGGTCAGGAACAGCACACTTTTCAAAACGTGTTTTTCAGCCCGAAATAAACACGTTTTTTCAGACTGTTGAATCCCTATGTAACTGGCTGGCTCAGAAGAGCCCACTGAGTCAGCCTTTTACCCTAGTGTGCAAAAAGTGTCAAAACGTGTTTTTCAGCAGAAATAAACATGTTTCTGCAACTTTGGTCAACCCCATGTAACTTATGGGTCAGGAACAGAACCCGTTTCAAAACGTGTTTTTCAGCCCGAAATAAACGTCTTTTTTCAGACTGTTGAATCCCTATGTAACTGGCTGGCTCAGAACAGCCCACTGAGTCAGCCTTTTATCCCAGTGTGCAAAAAGTGTCATAACGTGTTTTTCAGCAGAAATAAACGTTTCTGCAACTTTGGTCCACCCCATGTAACTTATAGGTCAGGAACAGCACACTTTTCAAAACGTGTTTTTCAGCCCGAAATAAACGTCTTTTTTCAGACTGTTGAATCCCTATGTAACTGGCTGGCTCAGAAGAGCCCACTGGGTCAGCCTTTTACCCCAGTGTGCAAAAAGTGTCAAAACGTGTTTTTCAGCAGAAATAAACATGTTTCTGCAACTTTGGTCAACCCCATGTAACTTATAGGTCAGGAACAGCACACTTTTCAAAACGTGTTTTTCAGCCCGAAATAAACACGTTTTTTCAGACTGTTGAATCCCTATGTAACTGGCTGGCTCAGAACAGCCCACTGAGTCAGCCTTTTATCCCAGTGTGCAAAAAGTGTCAAAACGTGTTTTTCAGCAGAAATAAACATGTTTCTGCAACTTTGGTAAACCCCATGTAACTTATAGATCAGGAGCAGCACAGTTTTCAAAACGTGTCTTTCAGCCCGAAATAAACACGTTTTTTCAGACTGTTGAATCCCTATGTAACTGGCTGGCTCAGAAGAGCCCACTGAGTCAGCCTTTTATCCCAGTGTGCAAAAAGTGTCATAACGTGTTTTTCAGCAGAAATAAACGTTTCTGCAACTTTGGTCCACCCCATGTAACTTATAGGTCAGGAACAGCACACTTTTCAAAACGTGTTTTTCAGCCCGAAATAAACGTCTTTTTTCAGACTGTTGAATCCCTATGTAACTGGCTGGCTCAGAAGAGCCCACTGGGTCAGCCTTTTACCCCAGTGTGCAAAAAGTGTCAAAACGTGTTTTTCAGCAGAAATAAACATGTTTCTGCAACTTTGGTCAACCCCATGTAACTTATAGGTCAGGAACAGCACACTTTTCAAAACGTGTTTTTCAGCCCGAAATAAACACGTTTTTTCAGACTGTTGAATCCCTATGTAACTGGCTGGCTCAGAAGAGCCCACTGAGTCAGCCTTTTATCAAAGTGTGCAAAAAGTGTCAAAACGTGTTTTTCAGCAGAAATAAACATGTTTCTGCAACTTTGGTAAACCCCATGTAACTTATAGATCAGGAGCAGCACAGTTTTCAAAACGTGTCTTTCAGCCCGAAATAAACACGTTTTTTCAGACTGTTGAATCCCTATGTAACTGGCTGGCTCAGAAGAGCCCACTGAGTCAGCCTTTTATCCCAGTGTGCAAAAAGTGTCAAAACGTGTTTTTCAGCAGAAATAAACATGTTTCTGCAACTTTGGTCAACCCCATGTAACTTATGGGTCAGGAACAGCACACTTTTCAAAACGTGTTTTTCAGCCCGAAATAAACACGTTTTTTCAGACTGTTGAATCCCTATGTAACTGGCTGGCTCAGAAGAGCCCACTGAGTCAGCCTTTTACCCTAGTGTGCAAAAAGTGTCAAAACGTGTTTTTCAGCAGAAATAAACATGTTTCTGCAACTTTGGTAAACCCCATGTAACTTATGGGTCAGGAACAGAACACGTTTCAAAACATGTTTTTCAGCCCGAAATAAACGCGTTTTTTCAGACTGTTGAATCCCAATGTATCTGCCTGGCTCAGAAGAGCCCACTGAGTCAGCCCTTAACCCCAGTGTGCAGAAAGTGTCAAAACGTGTTTTTCAGCAGAAATAAACATGTTTCTGCAACTTTGGTCAACCCCATGTAACTTATGGGTCAGGAACAGAACCCGTTTCAAAACATGTTTTTCAGCCCGAAATAAACGCGTTTTTTCAGACTGTTGAATCCCAATGTATCTGCCTGGCTCAGAAGAGCCCACTGAGTCAGCCCTTAACCCCAGTGTGCAGAAAGTGTCAAAACGTGTTTTTCAGCAGAAATAAACATGTTTCTGCAACTTTGGTCAACCCCATGTAACTTATGGGTCAGGAACAGCACACTTTTCAAAACGTGTTTTTCAGCCCGAAATAAACACGTTTTTTCAGACTGTTGAATCCCTATGTAACTGGCTGGCTCAGAAGAGCCCACTGAGTCAGCCTTTTACCCCAGTGTGCAAAAAGTGTCAAAACGTGTTTTTCAGCAGAAATAAACATGTTTCTGCAACTTTGGTCCACCCCATGTAACTTATGGGTCAGGAACAGCACACTTTTCAAAACGTGTTTTTCAGCCCGAAATAAACGTCTTTTTTCAGACTGTTGAATCCCTATGTAACTGGCTGGCTCAGAACAGCCCACTGAGTCAGCCTTTTATCCCAGTGTGCAAAAAGTGTCATAACGTGTTTTTCAGCAGAAATAAACGTTTCTGCAACTTTGGTCCACCCCATGTAACTTATAGGTCAGGAACAGCACACTTTTCAAAACGTGTTTTTCAGCCCGAAATAAACGTCTTTTTTCAGACTGTTGAATCCCTATGTAACTGGCTGGCTCAGACGAGCCCACTGAGTCAGCCTTTTACCCCAGTGTGCAAAAAGTGTCATAACGTGTTTTTCAGCAGAAATAAACATGTTTCTGCAACTTTGGTCAACCCCATGTAACTTATAGGTCAGGAACAGCACACTTTTCAAAACGTGTTTTTCAGCCCGAAATAAACACGTTTTTTCAGACTGTTGAATCCCTATGTAACTGGCTGGCTCAGAACAGCCCACTGAGTCAGCCTTTTATCCCAGTGTGCAAAAAGTGTCATAACGTGTTTTTCAGCAGAAATAAACGTTTCTGCAACTTTGGTCCACCCCATGTAACTTATGGGTCAGGAACAGCACACTTTTCAAAACGTGTTTTTCAGCCCGAAATAAACACGTTTTTTCAGACTGTTGAATCCCTATGTAACTGGCTGGCTCAGAAGAGCCCACTGAGTCAGCCTTTTATCCCAGTGTGCAAAAAGTGTCATAACGTGTTTTTCAGCAGAAATAAACGTTTCTGCAACTTTGGTCCACCCCATGTAACTTATAGGTCAGGAACAGCACACTTTTCAAAACGTGTTTTTCAGCCCGAAATAAACGTCTTTTTTCAGACTGTTGAATCCTTATGTAACTGGCTGGCTCAGAAGAGCCCACTGGGTCAGCCTTTTACCCCAGTGTGCAAAAAGTGTCAAAACGTGTTTTTCAGCAGAAATAAACATGTTTCTGCAACTTTGGTCAACCCCATGTAACTTATAGGTCAGGAA
This sequence comes from Lepisosteus platostomus, assembly GCF_059453375.1. NCBI lineage: Eukaryota > Metazoa > Chordata > Actinopteri > Semionotiformes > Lepisosteidae > Lepisosteus > Lepisosteus platostomus. Next base: position 21,146,319 of record NC_142630.1, read on the forward strand.
CAGCACACTTTTCAAAACGTGTTTTTCAGCCCGAAATAAACGTCTTTTTTCAGACTGTTGAATCCCTATGTAACTGGCTGGCTCAGAAGAGCCCACTGGGTCAGCCTTTTATCCCAGTGTGCAAAAAGTGTCAAAACGTGTTTTTCAGCAGAAATAAACATGTTTCTGCAACTTTGGTCAACCCCATGTAACTTATGGGTCAGGAACAGCACACTTTTCAAAACGTGTTTTTCAGCCCGAAATAAACACGTTTTTTCAGACTGTTGAATCCCTATGTAACTGGCTGGCTCAGAAGAGCCCACTGAGTCAGCCTTTTACCCTAGTGTGCAAAAAGTGTCAAAACGTGTTTTTCAGCAGAAATAAACATGTTTCTGCAACTTTGGTAAACCCCATGTAACTTATGGGTCAGGAACAGAACACGTTTCAAAACATGTTTTTCAGCCCGAAATAAACACGTTTTTTCAGACTGTTGAATCCCAATGTATCTGCCTGGCTCAGAAGAGCCCACTGAGTCAGCCCTTAACCCCAGTGTGCAGAAAGTGTCAAAACGTGTTTTTCAGCAGAAATAAACATGTTTCTGCAACTTTGGTCAACCCCATGTAACTTATGGGTCAGGAACAGAACCCGTTTCAAAACGTGTTTTTCAGCCCGAAATAAACGTCTTTTTTCAGACTGTTGAATCCCTATGTAACTGGCTGGCTCAGAACAGCCCACTGAGTCAGCCTTTTATCCCAGTGTGCAAAAAGTGTCATAACGTGTTTTTCAGCAGAAATAAACGTTTCTGCAACTTTGGTCCACCCCATGTAACTTATAGGTCAGGAACAGCACACTTTTCAAAACGTGTTTTTCAGCCCGAAATAAACGTCTTTTTTCAGACTGTTGAATCCTTATGTAACTGGCTGGCTCAGAAGAGCCCACTGGGTCAGCCTTTTACCCCAGTGTGCAAAAAGTGTCAAAACGTGTTTTTCAGCAGAAATAAACATGTTTCTGCAACTTTGGTCAACCCCATGTAACTTATAGGTCAGGAACAGCACACTTTTCAAAACGTGTTTTTCAGCCCGAAATAAACGTCTTTTTTCAGACTGTTGAATCCCTATGTAACTGGCTGGCTCAGAAGAGCCCACTGGGTCAGCCTTTTATCCCAGTGTGCAAAAAGTGTCAAAACGTGTTTTTCAGCAGAAATAAACATGTTTCTGCAACTTTGGTCAACCCCATGTAACTTATGGGTCAGGAACAGCACACTTTTCAAAACGTGTTTTTCAGCCCGAAATAAACACGTTTTTTCAGACTGTTGAATCCCTATGTAACTGGCTGGCTCAGAAGAGCCCACTGAGTCAGCCTTTTACCCTAGTGTGCAAAAAGTGTCAAAACGTGTTTTTCAGCAGAAATAAACATGTTTCTGCAACTTTGGTAAACCCCATGTAACTTATGGGTCAGGAACAGAACACGTTTCAAAACATGTTTTTCAGCCCGAAATAAACACGTTTTTTCAGACTGTTGAATCCCAATGTATCTGCCTGGCTCAGAAGAGCCCACTGAGTCAGCCCTTAACCCCAGTGTGCAGAAAGTGTCAAAACGTGTTTTTCAGCAGAAATAAACATGTTTCTGCAACTTTGGTCAACCCCATGTAACTTATGGGTCAGGAACAGAACCCGTTTCAAAACGTGTTTTTCAGCCCGAAATAAACGTCTTTTTTCAGACTGTTGAATCCCTATGTAACTGGCTGGCTCAGAACAGCCCACTGAGTCAGCCTTTTATCCCAGTGTGCAAAAAGTGTCATAACGTGTTTTTCAGCAGAAATAAACGTTTCTGCAACTTTGGTCCACCCCATGTAACTTATAGGTCAGGAACAGCACACTTTTCAAAACGTGTTTTTCAGCCCGAAATAAACGTCTTTTTTCAGACTGTTGAATCCCTATGTAACTGGCTGGCTCAGAAGAGCCCACTGGGTCAGCCTTTTACCCCAGTGTGCAAAAAGTGTCAAAACGTGTTTTTCAGCAGAAATAAACATGTTTCTGCAACTTTGGTCAACCCCATGTAACTTATAGGTCAGGAACAGCACACTTTTCAAAACGTGTTTTTCAGCCCGAAATAAACACGTTTTTTCAGACTGTTGAATCCCTATGTAACTGGCTGGCTCAGAACAGCCCACTGAGTCAGCCTTTTATCCCAGTGTGCAAAAAGTGTCAAAACGTGTTTTTCAGCAGAAATAAACATGTTTCTGCAACTTTGGTCAACCCCATGTAACTTATAGGTCAGGAACAGCACACTTTTCAAAACGTGTTTTTCAGCCCGAAATAAACACGTTTTTTCAGACTGTTGAATCCCTATGTAACTGGCTGGCTCAGAAGAGCCCACTGAGTCAGCCTTTTATCAAAGTGTGCAAAAAGTGTCAAAACGTGTTTTTCAGCAGAAATAAACATGTTTCTGCAACTTTGGTAAACCCCATGTAACTTATAGATCAGGAGCAGCACAGTTTTCAAAACGTGTCTTTCAGCCCGAAATAAACACGTTTTTTCAGACTGTTGAATCCCTATGTAACTGGCTGGCTCAGAAGAGCCCACTGAGTCAGCCTTTTATCCCAGTGTGCAAAAAGTGTCAAAACGTGTTTTTCAGCAGAAATAAACATGTTTCTGCAACTTTGGTCAACCCCATGTAACTTATGGGTCAGGAACAGCACACTTTTCAAAACGTGTTTTTCAGCCCGAAATAAACACGTTTTTTCAGACTGTTGAATCCCTATGTAACTGGCTGGCTCAGAAGAGCCCACTGAGTCAGCCTTTTACCCTAGTGTGCAAAAAGTGTCAAAACGTGTTTTTCAGCAGAAATAAACATGTTTCTGCAACTTTGGTAAACCCCATGTAACTTATGGGTCAGGAACAGAACACGTTTCAAAACATGTTTTTCAGCCCGAAATAAACGCGTTTTTTCAGACTGTTGAATCCCAATGTATCTGCCTGGCTCAGAAGAGCCCACTGAGTCAGCCCTTAACCCCAGTGTGCAGAAAGTGTCAAAACGTGTTTTTCAGCAGAAATAAACATGTTTCTGCAACTTTGGTCAACCCCATGTAACTTATGGGTCAGGAACAGAACCCGTTTCAAAACATGTTTTTCAGCCCGAAATAAACGCGTTTTTTCAGACTGTTGAATCCCAATGTATCTGCCTGGCTCAGAAGAGCCCACTGAGTCAGCCCTTAACCCCAGTGTGCAGAAAGTGTCAAAACGTGTTTTTCAGCAGAAATAAACATGTTTCTGCAACTTTGGTCAACCCCATGTAACTTATGGGTCAGGAACAGCACACTTTTCAAAACGTGTTTTTCAGCCCGAAATAAACACGTTTTTTCAGACTGTTGAATCCCTATGTAACTGGCTGGCTCAGAAGAGCCCACTGAGTCAGCCTTTTACCCCAGTGTGCAAAAAGTGTCAAAACGTGTTTTTCAGCAGAAATAAACATGTTTCTGCAACTTTGGTCCACCCCATGTAACTTATGGGTCAGGAACAGCACACTTTTCAAAACGTGTTTTTCAGCCCGAAATAAACGTCTTTTTTCAGACTGTTGAATCCCTATGTAACTGGCTGGCTCAGAACAGCCCACTGAGTCAGCCTTTTATCCCAGTGTGCAAAAAGTGTCATAACGTGTTTTTCAGCAGAAATAAACGTTTCTGCAACTTTGGTCCACCCCATGTAACTTATAGGTCAGGAACAGCACACTTTTCAAAACGTGTTTTTCAGCCCGAAATAAACGTCTTTTTTCAGACTGTTGAATCCCTATGTAACTGGCTGGCTCAGACGAGCCCACTGAGTCAGCCTTTTACCCCAGTGTGCAAAAAGTGTCATAACGTGTTTTTCAGCAGAAATAAACATGTTTCTGCAACTTTGGTCAACCCCATGTAACTTATAGGTCAGGAACAGCACACTTTTCAAAACGTGTTTTTCAGCCCGAAATAAACACGTTTTTTCAGACTGTTGAATCCCTATGTAACTGGCTGGCTCAGAACAGCCCACTGAGTCAGCCTTTTATCCCAGTGTGCAAAAAGTGTCATAACGTGTTTTTCAGCAGAAATAAACGTTTCTGCAACTTTGGTCCACCCCATGTAACTTATAGGTCAGGAACAGCACACTTTTCAAAACGTGTTTTTCAGCCCGAAATAAACACGTTTTTTCAGACTGTTGAATCCCTATGTAACTGGCTGGCTCAGAAGAGCCCACTGAGTCAGCCTTTTACCCCAGTGTGCAAAAAGTGTCAAAACGTGTTTTTCAGCAGAAATAAACATGTTTCTGCAACTTTGATCAACCCCATGTAACTTATGGGTCAGGAACAGCACACTTTTCAAAACGTGTTTTTCAGCCCGAAATAAACACGTTTTTTCAGACTGTTGAATCCCTATGTAACTGGCTGGCTCAGAAGAGCCCACTGAGTCAGCCTTTTACCCCAGTGTGCAAAAAGTGTCAAAACGTGTTTTTCAGTAGAAATAAACATGTTTCTGCAACTTTGGTCCACCCCATGTAACTTATGGGTCAGGAACAGCACACTTTTCAAAACGTGTTTTTCAGCCCGAAATAAACGTCTTTTTTCAGACTGTTGAATCCCTATGTAACTGGCTGGCTCAGAACAGCCCACTGAGTCAGCCTTTTATCCCAGTGTGCAAAAAGTGTCATAACGTGTTTTTCAGCAGAAATAAACGTTTCTGCAACTTTGGTCCACCCCATGTAACTTATAGGTCAGGAACAGCACACTTTTCAAAACGTGTTTTTCAGCCCGAAATAAACGTCTTTTTTCAGACTGTTGAATCCCTATGTAACTGGCTGGCTCAGAAGAGCCCACTGAGTCAGCCTTTTACCCCAGTGTGCAAAAAGTGTCATAACGTGTTTTTCAGCAGAAATAAACATGTTTCTGCAACTTTGGTCAACCCCATGTAACTTATAGGTCAGGAACAGCACACTTTTCAAAACGTGTTTTTCAGCCCGAAATAAACACGTTTTTTCAGACTGTTGAATCCCTATGTAACTGGCTGGCTCAGAAGAGCCCACTGAGTCAGCCTTTTATCCCAGTGTGCAAAAAGTGTCAAAACGTGTTTTTCAGTAGAAATAAACATGTTTCTGCAACTTTGGTAAACCCCATGTAACTTATAGATCAGGAGCAGCACAGTTTTCAAAACGTGTTTTTCAGCCCGAAATAAATACGTTTTTTCAGACTGTTGAATCCCTATGTAACTGGCTGGCTCAGAAGAGCCCACTGAGTCAGCCTTTTATCCCAGTGTGCAAAAAGTGTCAAAACGTGTTTTTCAGCAGAAATAAACATGTTTCTGCAACTTTGGTCAACCCCATGTAACTTATGGGTCAGGAACAGCACACTTTTCAAAACGTGTTTTTCAGCCCGAAATAAACACGTTTTTTCAGACTGTTGAATCCCTATGTAACTGGCTGGCTCAGAAGAGCCCACTGAGTCAGCCTTTTACCCTAGTGTGCAAAAAGTGTCAAAACGTGTTTTTCAGCAGAAATAAACATGTTTCTGCAACTTTGGTCAACCCAATGTAACTTATAGGTCAGGAACAGCACACTTTTCAAAACGTGTTTTTCAGCCCGAAATAAACACGTTTTTTCAGACTGTTGAATCCCTATGTAACTGGCTGGCTCAGAACAGCCCACTGAGACAGCCTTTTATCCCAGTGTGCAAAAAGTGTCAAAACGTGTTTTTCAGCAGAAATAAACATGTTTCTGCAACTTTGGTCCACCCCATGTAACTTATAGGTCAGGAACAGCACACTTTTCAAAACGTGTTTTTCAGCCCGAAATAAACGTGTTTTTTCAGACTGTTGAATCCCTATGTAACTGGCTGGCTCAGAACAGCCCACTGAGTCAGCCTTTTACCCCAATGTGCAAAAAGTGTCAAAACGTGTTTTTCAGCAGAAATAAACATGTTTCTGCAACTTTGGTCAACCCCATGTAACTTATGGGTCAGGAACAGCACACTTTTCAAAACGTGTTTTTCAGCCCGAAATAAACACGTTTTTTCAGACTGTTGAATCCCTATGTAACTGGCTGGCTCAGAAGAGCCCACTGAGTCAGCCTTTTACCCCAGTGTGCAAAAAGTGTCAAAACGTGTTTTTCAGCAGAAATAAACATGTTTCTGCAACTTTGGTCCACCCCATGTAACTTATGGGTCAGGAACAGCACACTTTTCAAAACGTGTTTTTCAGCCCGAAATAAACGTCTTTTTTCAGACTGTTGAATCCCTATGTAACTGGCTGGCTCAGAACAGCCCACTGAGTCAGCCTTTTATCCCAGTGTGCAAAAAGTGTCATAACGTGTTTTTCAGCAGAAATAAACGTTTCTGCAACTTTGGTCCACCCCATGTAACTTATAGGTCAGGAACAGCACACTTTTCAAAACGTGTTTTTCAGCCCGAAATAAACGTCTTTTTTCAGACTGTTGAATCCCTATGTAACTGGCTGGCTCAGAACAGCCCACTGAGTCAGCCTTTTACCCCAATGTGCAAAAAGTGTCAAAACGTGTTTTTCAGCAGAAATAAACATGTTTCTGCAACTTTGGTCAACCCCATGTAACTTATGGGTCAGGAACAGCACACTTTTCAAAACGTGTTTTTCAGCCCGAAATAAACACGTTTTTTCAGACTGTTGAATCCCTATGTAACTGGCTGGCTCAGAAGAGCCCACTGAGTCAGCCTTTTACCCCAGTGTGCAAAAAGTGTCAAAACGTGTTTTTCAGCAGAAATAAACATGTTTCTGCAACTTTGGTCAACCCCATGTAACTTATAGGTCAGGAACAGCACACTTTTCAAAACGTGTTTTTCAGCCCGAAATAAACGTCTTTTTTCAGACTGTTGAATCCCTATGTAACTGGCTGGCTCAGAAGAGCCCACTGGGTCAGCCTTTTATCCCAGTGTGCAAAAAGTGTCAAAACGTGTTTTTCAGCAGAAATAAACATGTTTCTGCAACTTTGGTCAACCCCATGTAACTTATGGGTCAGGAACAGCACACTTTTCAAAACGTGTTTTTCAGCCCTAAATAAACACGTTTTTTCAGACTGTTGAATCCCTATGTAAATGGCTGGCTCAGAAGAGCCCACTGAGTCAGCCTTTTACCCTAGTGTGCAAAAAGTGTCAAAACGTGTTTTTCAGCAGAAATAAACATGTTTCTGCAACTTTGGTAAACCCCATGTAACTTATGGGTCAGGAACAGAACACGTTTCAAAACATGTTTTTCAGCCCGAAATAAACACGTTTTTTCAGACTGTTGAATCCCAATGTATCTGCCTGGCTCAGAAGAGCCCACTGAGTCAGCCCTTAACCCCAGTGTGCAGAAAGTGTCAAAACGTGTTTTTCAGCAGAAATAAACATGTTTCTGCAACTTTGGTCAACCCCATGTAACTTATGGGTCAGGAACAGAACCCGTTTCAAAACGTGTTTTTCAGCCCGAAATAAACGTCTTTTTTCAGACTGTTGAATCCCTATGTAACTGGCTGGCTCAGAACAGCCCACTGAGTCAGCCTTTTATCCCAGTGTGCAAAAAGTGTCATAACGTGTTTTTCAGCAGAAATAAACGTTTCTGCAACTTTGGTCCACCCCATGTAACTTATAGGTCAGGAACAGCACACTTTTCAAAACGTGTTTTTCAGCCCGAAATAAACGTCTTTTTTCAGACTGTTGAATCCCTATGTAACTGGCTGGCTCAGAAGAGCCCACTGGGTCAGCCTTTTACCCCAGTGTGCAAAAAGTGTCAAAACGTGTTTTTCAGCAGAAATAAACATGTTTCTGCAACTTTGGTCAACCCCATGTAACTTATAGGTCAGGAACAGCACACTTTTCAAAACGTGTTTTTCAGCCCGAAATAAACACGTTTTTTCAGACTGTTGAATCCCTATGTAACTGGCTGGCTCAGAACAGCCCACTGAGTCAGCCTTTTATCCCAGTGTGCAAAAAGTGTCAAAACGTGTTTTTCAGCAGAAATAAACATGTTTCTGCAACTTTGGTCAACCCCATGTAACTTATAGGTCAGGAACAGCACACTTTTCAAAACGTGTTTTTCAGCCCGAAATAAACACGTTTTTTCAGACTGTTGAATCCCTATGTAACTGGCTGGCTCAGAAGAGCCCACTGAGTCAGCCTTTTATCCCAGTGTGCAAAAAGTGTCAAAACGTGTTTTTCAGCAGAAATAAACATGTTTCTGCAACTTTGGTAAACCCCATGTAACTTATAGATCAGGAGCAGCACAGTTTTCAAAACGTGTCTTTCAGCCCGAAATAAACACGTTTTTTCAGACTGTTGAATCCCTATGTAACTGGCTGGCTCAGAAGAGCCCACTGAGTCAGCCTTTTATCCCAGTGTGCAAAAAGTGTCAAAACGTGTTTTTCAGCAGAAATAAACATGTTTCTGCAACTTTGGTCAACCCCATGTAACTTATGGGTCAGGAACAGCACACTTTTCAAAACGTGTTTTTCAGCCCGAAATAAACACGTTTTTTCAGACTGTTGAATCCCTATGTAACTGGCTGGCTCAGAAGAGCCCACTGAGTCAGCCTTTTACCCTAGTGTGCAAAAAGTGTCAAAACGTGTTTTTCAGCAGAAATAAACATGTTTCTGCAACTTTGGTAAACCCCATGTAACTTATGGGTCAGGAACAGAACACGTTTCAAAACATGTTTTTCAGCCCGAAATAAACGCGTTTTTTCAGACTGTTGAATCCCAATGTATCTGCCTGGCTCAGAAGAGCCCACTGAGTCAGCCCTTAACCCCAGTGTGCAGAAAGTGTCAAAACGTGTTTTTCAGCAGAAATAAACATGTTTCTGCAACTTTGGTCAACCCCATGTAACTTATGGGTCAGGAACAGAACCCGTTTCAAAACATGTTTTTCAGCCCGAAATAAACGCGTTTTTTCAGACTGTTGAATCCCAATGTATCTGCCTGGCTCAGAAGAGCCCACTGAGTCAGCCCTTAACCCCAGTGTGCAGAAAGTGTCAAAACGTGTTTTTCAGCAGAAATAAACATGTTTCTGCAACTTTGGTCAACCCCATGTAACTTATGGGTCAGGAACAGCACACTTTTCAAAACGTGTTTTTCAGCCCGAAATAAACACGTTTTTTCAGACTGTTGAATCCCTATGTAACTGGCTGGCTCAGAAGAGCCCACTGAGTCAGCCTTTTACCCCAGTGTGCAAAAAGTGTCAAAACGTGTTTTTCAGCAGAAATAAACATGTTTCTGCAACTTTGGTCAACCCCATGTAACTTATAGGTCAGGAACAGCACACTTTTCAAAACGTGTTTTTCAGCCCGAAATAAACACGTTTTTTCAGACTGTTGAATCCCTATGTAACTGGCTGGCTCAGAAGAGCCCACTGAGTCAGCCTTTTATCCCAGTGTGCAAAAAGTGTCAAAACGTGTTTTTCAGCAGAAATAAACATGTTTCTGCAACTTTGGTAAACCCCATGTAACTTATAGATCAGGAGCAGCACAGTTTTCAAAACGTGTTTTTCAGCCCGAAATAAACACGTTTTTTCAGACTGTTGAATCCCTATGTAACTGGCTGGCTCAGAAGAGCCCACTGAGTCAGCCTTTTACCCCAGTGTGAAAAAAGTGTCAAAACGTGTTTTTCAGCAGAAATAAACATGTTTCTGCAACTTTGGTCCACCCCATGTAACTTATAGGTCAGGAACAGCACACTTTTCAAAACGTGTTTTTCAGCCCGAAATAAACGTGTTTTTTCAGACTGTTGAATCCCTATGTAACTGGCTGGCTCAGAACAGCCCACTGAGTCAGCCTTTTACCCCAATGTGCAAAAAGTGTCAAAACGTGTTTTTCAGCAGAAATAAACATGTTTCTGCAACTTTGGTCAACCCCATGTAACTTATGGGTCAGGAACAGCACACTTTTCAAAACGTGTTTTTCAGCCCGAAATAAACACGTTTTTTCAGACTGTTGAATCCCTATGTAACTGGCTGGCTCAGAAGAGCCCACTGAGTCAGCCTTTTACCCCAGTGTGCAAAAAGTGTCAAAACGTGTTTTTCAGCAGAAATAAACATGTTTCTGCAACTTTGGTCCACCCCATGTAACTTATGGGTCAGGAACAGCACACTTTTCAAAACGTGTTTTTCAGCCCAAAATAAACGTCTTTTTTCAGACTGTTGAATCCCTATGTAACTGGCTGGCTCAGAACAGCCCACTGAGTCAGCCTTTTATCCCAGTGTGCAAAAAGTGTCATAACGTGTTTTTCAGCAGAAATAAACGTTTCTGCAACTTTGGTCCACCCCATGTAACTTATAGGTCAGGAACAGCACACTTTTCAAAACGTGTTTTTCAGCCCGAAATAAACGTCTTTTTTCAGACTGTTGAATCCCTATGTAACTGGCTGGCTCAGAAGAGCCCACTGAGTCAGCCTTTTACCCCAGTGTGCAAAAAGTGTCAAAACGTGTTTTTCAGCAGAAATAAACATGTTTCTGCAACTTTGGTCAACCCCATGTAACTTATAGGTCAGGAACAGCACACTTTTCAAAACGTGTTTTTCAGCCCGAAATAAACACGTTTTTTCAGACTGTTGAATCCCTATGTAACTGGCTGGCTCAGAACAGCCCACTGAGTCAGCCTTTTATCCCAGTGTCCAAAAAGTGTCATAACGTGTTTTTCAGCAGAAATAAACGTTTCTGCAACTTTGGTCCACCCCATGTAACTTATAGGTCAGGAACAGCACACTTTTCAAAACGTGTTTTTCAGCCCGAAATAAACGTGTTTTTTCAGACTGTTGAATCCCTATGTAACTGGCTGGCTCAGAACAGCCCACTGAGTCAGCCTTTTACCCCAGTGTGCAAAAAGTGTCAAAACGTGTTTTTCAGCAGAAATAAACATGTTTCTGCAACTTTGGTCAACCCCATGTAACTTATAGGTCAGGAACAGCACACTTTTCAAAACGTGTTTTTCAGCCCGAAATAAACACGTTTTTTCAGACTGTTGAATCCCTATGTAACTGGCTGGCTCAGAACAACCCACTGAGTCAGCCTTTTATCCCAGTGTGCAAAAAGTGTCAAAACGTGTTTTTCAGCAGAAATAAACATGTTTCTGCAACTTTGGTCCACCCCATGTAACTTATAGGTCAGGAACAGCACACTTTTCAAAACGTGTTTTTCAGCCCGAAATAAACGTGTTTTTTCAGACTGTTGAATCCCTATGTAACTGGCTGGCTCAGAACAGCCCACTGAGTCAGCCTTTTACCCCAATGTGCAAAAAGTGTCAAAACGTGTTTTTCAGCAGAAATAAACATGTTTCTGCAACTTTGGTCAACCCCATGTAACTTATGGGTCAGGAACAGCACACTTTTCAAAACGTGTTTTTCAGCCCGAAATAAACACGTTTTTTCAGACTGTTGAATCCCTATGTAACTGGCTGGCTCAGAAGAGCCCACTGAGTCAGCCTTTTACCCCAGTGTGCAAAAAGTGTCAAAACGTGTTTTTCAGCAGAAATAAACATGTTTCTGCAACTTTGGTCCACCCCATGTAACTTATGGGTCAGGAACAGCACACTTTTCAAAACGTGTTTTTCAGCCCGAAATAAACGTCTTTTTTCAGACTGTTGAATCCCTATGTAACTGGCTGGCTCAGAACAGCCCACTGAGTCAGCCTTTTATCCCAGTGTGCAAAAAGTGTCATAACGTGTTTTTCAGCAGAAATAAACGTTTCTGCAACTTTGGTCCACCCCATGTAACTTATAGGTCAGGAACAGCACACTTTTCAAAACGTGTTTTTCAGCCCGAAATAAACGTCTTTTTTCAGACTGTTGAATCCCTATGTAACTGGCTGGCTCAGAACAGCCCACTGAGTCAGCCTTTTACCCCAGTGTGCAAAAAGTGTCAAAACGTGTTTTTCAGCAGAAATAAACATGTTTCTGCAACTTTGGTCAACCCCATGTAACTTATAGGTCAGGAACAGCACACTTTTCAAAACGTGTTTTTCAGCCCGAAATAAACACGTTTTTTCAGACTGTTGAATCCCTATGTAACTGGCTGGCTCAGAAGAGCCCACTGAGTCAGCCTTTTATCCCAGTGTGCAAAAAGTGTCAAAACGTGTTTTTCAGCAGAAATAAACATGTTTCTGCAACTTTGGTAAACCCCATGTAACTTATAGATCAGGAGCAGCACAGTTTTCAAAACGTGTTTTTCAGCCCGAAATAAACACGTTTTTTCAGACTGTTGAATCCCTATGTAACTGGCTGGCTCAGAAGAGCCCACTGAGTCAGCCTTTTACCCTAGTGTGCAAAAAGTGTCAAAACGTGTTTTTCAGCAGAAATAAACATGTTTCTGCAACTTTGGTCAACCCCATGTAACTTATAGGTCAGGAACAGCACACTTTTCAAAACGTGTTTTTCAGCCCGAAATAAACACGTTTTTTCAGACTGTTGAATCCCTATGTAACTGGCTGGCTCAGAACAGCCCACTGAGTCAGCCTTTTATCCCAGTGTGCAAAAAGTGTCAAAACGTGTTTTTCAGCAGAAATAAACATGTTTCTGCAACTTTGGTCAACCCCATTTAACTTATGGGTCAGGAACAGCACACTTTTCAACACGTGTTTTTAAGCCCGAAATAAACACGTTTTTTCAGACTGTTGAATCCCTATATAACTGGCTGGCTCAGAAGAGCCCACTGAGTCAGCCTTTTACCCCAGTGTGGAAAAAGTGTCAAAACGTGTTTTTCAGCAGAAATAAACATGTTTCTGCAACTTTGGTAAACCCCATGTAACTTATAGATCAGGAGCAGCACAGTTTTCAAAACGTGTCTTTCAGCCCGAAATAAACACGTTTTTTCAGACTGTTGAATCCCTATGTAACTGGCTGGCTCAGAAGAGCCCACTGAGTCAGCCTTTTATCCCAGTGTGCAAAAAGTGTCAAAACGTGTTTTTCAGCAGAAATAAACATGTTTCTGCAACTTTGGTCAACCCCATGTAACTTATGGGTCAGGAACAGCACACTTTTCAAAACGTGTTTTTCAGCCCGAAATAAACACGTTTTTTCAGACTGTTGAATCCCTATGTAACTGGCTGGCTCAGAAGAGCCCACTGAGTCAGCCTTTTACCCTAGTGTGCAAAAAGTGTCAAAACGTGTTTTTCAGCAGAAATAAACATGTTTCTGCAACTTTGGTAAACCCCATGTAACTTATGGGTCAGGAACAGAACACGTTTCAAAACATATTTTTCAGCCCGAAATAAACGCGTTTTTTCAGACTGTTGAATCCCAATGTATCTGCCTGGCTCAGAAGAGCCCACTGAGTCAGCCCTTAACCCCAGTGTGCAGAAAGTGTCAAAACGTGTTTTTCAGCAGAAATAAACATGTTTCTGCAACTTTGGTCAACCCCATGTAACTTATGGGTCAGGAACAGAACCCGTTTCAAAACATGTTTTTCAGCCCGAAATAAACGCGTTTTTTCAGACTGTTGAATCCCAATGTATCTGCCTGGCTCAGAAGAGCCCACTGAGTCAGCCCTTAACCCCAGTGTGCAGAAAGTGTCAAAACGTGTTTTTCAGCAGAAATAAACATGTTTCTGCAACTTTGGTCAACCCCATGTAACTTATGGGTCAGGAACAGCACACTTTTCAAAACGTGTTTTTCAGCCCGAAATAAACACGTTTTTTCAGACTGTTGAATCCCTATGTAACTGGCTGGCTCAGAAGAGCCCACTGAGTCAGCCTTTTACCCCAGTGTGCAAAAAGTGTCAAAACGTGTTTTTCAGCAGAAATAAACATGTTTCTGCAACTTTGGTCAACCCCATGTAACTTATAGGTCAGGAACAGCACACTTTTCAAAACGTGTTTTTCAGCCCGAAATAAACACGTTTTTTCAGACTGTTGAATCCCTATGTAACTGGCTGGCTCAGAACAGCCCACTGAGTCAGCCTTTTATCCCAGTGTGCAAAAAGTGTCATAACGTGTTTTTCAGCAGAAATAAACGTTTCTGCAACTTTGGTCCACCCCATGTAACTTATAGGTCAGGAACAGCACACTTTTCAAAACGTGTTTTTCAGCCCGAAATAAACGTGTTTTTTCAGACTGTTGAATCCCTATGTAACTGGCTGGCTCAGAACAGCCCACTGAGTCAGCCTTTTACCCCAGTGTGCAAAAAGTGTCAAAACGTGTTTTTCAGCAGAAATAAACATGTTTCTGCAACTTTGGTCAACCCCATGTAACTTATAGGTCAGGAACAGCACACTTTTCAAAACGTGTTTTTCAGCCCGAAATAAACACGTTTTTTCAGACTGTTGAATCCCTATGTAACTGGCTGGCTCAGAAGAGCCCACTGAGTCAGCCTTTTATCCCAGTGTGCAAAAAGTGTCAAAACGTGTTTTTCAGCAGAAATAAACATGTTTCTGCAACTTTGGTAAACCCCATGTAACTTATAGATCAGGAGCAGCACAGTTTTCAAAACGTGTTTTTCAGCCCGAAATAAACACGTTTTTTCAGACTGTTGAATCCCTATGTAACTGGCTGGCTCAGAAGAGCCCACTGAGTCAGCCTTTTACCCTAGTGTGCAAAAAGTGTCAAAACGTGTTTTTCAGCAGAAATAAACATGTTTCTGCAACTTTGGTCAACCCCATGTAACTTATAGGTCAGGAACAGCACACTTTTCAAAACGTGTTTTTCAGCCCGAAATAAACACGTTTTTTCAGACTGTTGAATCCCTATGTAACTGGCTGGCTCAGAACAGCCCACTGAGTCAGCCTTTTATCCCAGTGTGCAAAAAGTGTCAAAACGTGTTTTTCAGCAGAAATAAACATGTTTCTGCAACTTTGGTCAACCCCATTTAACTTATGGGTCAGGAACAGCACACTTTTCAACACGTGTTTTTAAGCCCGAAATAAACACGTTTTTTCAGACTGTTGAATCCCTATATAACTGGCTGGCTCAGAAGAGCCCACTGAGTCAGCCTTTTACCCCAGTGTGGAAAAAGTGTCAAAACGTGTTTTTCAGCAGAAATAAACATGTTTCTGCAACTTTGGTAAACCCCATGTAACTTATAGATCAGGAGCAGCACAGTTTTCAAAACGTGTTTTTCAGCCCGAAATAAACACGTTTTTTCAGACTGTTGAATCCCTATGTAACTGGCTGGCTCAGAAGAGCCCACTGAGTCAGCCTTTTACCCTAGTGTGCAAAAAGTGTCAAAACGTGTTTTTCAGCAGAAATAAACATGTTTCTGCAACTTTGGTCAACCCCATGTAACTTATAGGTCAGGAACAGCACACTTTTCAAAACGTGTTTTTCAGCCCGAAATAAACACGTTTTTTCAGACTGTTGAATCCCTATGTAACTGGCTGGCTCAGAACAGCCCACTGAGTCAGCCTTTTATCCCAGTGTGCAAAAAGTGTCAAAACGTGTTTTTCAGCAGAAATAAACATGTTTCTGCAACTTTGGTCAACCCCATTTAACTTATGGGTCAGGAACAGCACACTTTTCAACACGTGTTTTTAAGCCCGAAATAAACACGTTTTTTCAGACTGTTGAATCCCTATATAACTGGCTGGCTCAGAAGAGCCCACTGAGTCAGCCTTTTACCCCAGTGTGGAAAAAGTGTCAAAACGTGTTTTTCAGCAGAAATAAACATGTTTCTGCAACTTTGGTAAACCCCATGTAACTTATAGATCAGGAGCAGCACAGTTTTCAAAACGTGTCTTTCAGCCCGAAATAAACACGTTTTTTCAGACTGTTGAATCCCTATGTAACTGGCTGGCTCAGAAGAGCCCACTGAGTCAGCCTTTTATCCCAGTGTGCAAAAAGTGTCAAAACGTGTTTTTCAGCAGAAATAAACATGTTTCTGCAACTTTGGTCAACCCCATGTAACTTATGGGTCAGGAACAGCACACTTTTCAAAACGTGTTTTTCAGCCCGAAATAAACACGTTTTTTCAGACTGTTGAATCCCTATGTAACTGGCTGGCTCAGAAGAGCCCACTGAGTCAGCCTTTTACCCTAGTGTGCAAAAAGTGTCAAAACGTGTTTTTCAGCAGAAATAAACATGTTTCTGCAACTTTGGTAAACCCCATGTAACTTATGGGTCAGGAACAGAACACGTTTCAAAACATATTTTTCAGCCCGAAATAAACGCGTTTTTTCAGACTGTTGAATCCCAATGTATCTGCCTGGCTCAGAAGAGCCCACTGAGTCAGCCCTTAACCCCAGTGTGCAGAAAGTGTCAAAACGTGTTTTTCAGCAGAAATAAACATGTTTCTGCAACTTTGGTCAACCCCATGTAACTTATGGGTCAGGAACAGAACCCGTTTCAAAACATGTTTTTCAGCCCGAAATAAACGCGTTTTTTCAGACTGTTGAATCCCAATGTATCTGCCTGGCTCAGAAGAGCCCACTGAGTCAGCCCTTAACCCCAGTGTGCAGAAAGTGTCAAAACGTGTTTTTCAGCAGAAATAAACATGTTTCTGCAACTTTGGTAAACCCCATGTAACTTATAGATCAGGAGCAGCACAGTTTTCAAAACGTGTCTTTCAGCCCGAAATAAACACGTTTTTTCAGACTGTTGAATCCCTATGTAACTGGCTGGCTCAGAAGAGCCCACTGAGTCAGCCTTTTATCCCAGTGTGCAAAAAGTGTCAAAACGTGTTTTTCAGCAGAAATAAACATGTTTCTGCAACTTTGGTCAACCCCATGTAACTTATGGGTCAGGAACAGCACACTTTTCAAAACGTGTTTTTCAGCCCGAAATAAACACGTTTTTTCAGACTGTTGAATCCCTATGTAACTGGCTGGCTCAGAAGAGCCCACTGAGTCAGCCTTTTACCCTAGTGTGCAAAAAGTGTCAAAACGTGTTTTTCAGCAGAAATAAACATGTTTCTGCAACTTTGGTAAACCCCATGTAACTTATGGGTCAGGAACAGAACACGTTTCAAAACATGTTTTTCAGCCCGAAATAAACGCGTTTTTTCAGACTGTTGAATCCCAATGTATCTGCCTGGCTCAGAAGAGCCCACTGAGTCAGCCCTTAACCCCAGTGTGCAGAAAGTGTCAAAACGTGTTTTTCAGCAGAAATAAACATGTTTCTGCAACTTTGGTCAACCCCATGTAACTTATGGGTCAGGAACAGAACCCGTTTCAAAACATGTTTTTCAGCCCGAAATAAACGCGTTTTTTCAGACTGTTGAATCCCAATGTATCTGCCTGGCTCAGAAGAGCCCACTGAGTCAGCCCTTAACCCCAGTGTGCAGAAAGTGTCAAAACGTGTTTTTCAGCAGAAATAAACATGTTTCTGCAACTTTGGTCAACCCCATGTAACTTATGGGTCAGGAACAGCACACTTTTCAAAACGTGTTTTTCAGCCCGAAATAAACACGTTTTTTCAGACTGTTGAATCCCTATGTAACTGGCTGGCTCAGAAGAGCCCACTGAGTCAGCCTTTTACCCCAGTGTGCAAAAAGTGTCAAAACGTGTTTTTCAGCAGAAATAAACATGTTTCTGCAACTTTGGTCAACCCCATGTAACTTATAGGTCAGGAACAGCACACTTTTCAAAACGTGTTTTTCAGCCCGAAATAAACACGTTTTTTCAGACTGTTGAATCCCTATGTAACTGGCTGGCTCAGAAGAGCCCACTGAGTCAGCCTTTTATCCCAGTGTGCAAAAAGTGTCAAAACGTGTTTTTCAGCAGAAATAAACATGTTTCTGCAACTTTGGTAAACCCCATGTAACTTATAGATCAGGAGCAGCACAGTTTTCAAAACGTGTTTTTCAGCCCGAAATAAACACGTTTTTTCAGACTGTTGAATCCCTATGTAACTGGCTGGCTCAGAAGAGCCCACTGAGTCAGCCTTTTACCCCAGTGTGAAAAAAGTGTCAAAACGTGTTTTTCAGCAGAAATAAACATGTTTCTGCAACTTTGGTCCACCCCATGTAACTTATAGGTCAGGAACAGCACACTTTTCAAAACGTGTTTTTCAGCCCGAAATAAACGTGTTTTTTCAGACTGTTGAATCCCTATGTAACTGGCTGGCTCAGAACAGCCCACTGAGTCAGCCTTTTACCCCAATGTGCAAAAAGTGTCAAAACGTGTTTTTCAGCAGAAATAAACATGTTTCTGCAACTTTGGTCAACCCCATGTAACTTATGGGTCAGGAACAGCACACTTTTCAAAACGTGTTTTTCAGCCCGAAATAAACACGTTTTTTCAGACTGTTGAATCCCTATGTAACTGGCTGGCTCAGAAGAGCCCACTGAGTCAGCCTTTTACCCCAGTGTGCAAAAAGTGTCAAAACGTGTTTTTCAGCAGAAATAAACATGTTTCTGCAACTTTGGTCCACCCCATGTAACTTATGGGTCAGGAACAGCACACTTTTCAAAACGTGTTTTTCAGCCCAAAATAAACGTCTTTTTTCAGACTGTTGAATCCCTATGTAACTGGCTGGCTCAGAACAGCCCACTGAGTCAGCCTTTTATCCCAGTGTGCAAAAAGTGTCATAACGTGTTTTTCAGCAGAAATAAACGTTTCTGCAACTTTGGTCAACCCCATGTAACTTATGGGTCAGGAACAGAACCCGTTTCAAAACGTGTTTTTCAGCCCGAAATAAACGTCTTTTTTCAGACTGTTGAATCCCTATGTAACTGGCTGGCTCAGAACAGCCCACTGAGTCAGCCTTTTATCCCAGTGTGCAAAAAGTGTCATAACGTGTTTTTCAGCAGAAATAAACGTTTCTGCAACTTTGGTCCACCCCATGTAACTTATAGGTCAGGAACAGCACACTTTTCAAAACGTGTTTTTCAGCCCGAAATAAACGTCTTTTTTCAGACTGTTGAATCCCTATGTAACTGGCTGGCTCAGAAGAGCCCACTGGGTCAGCCTTTTACCCCAGTGTGCAAAAAGTGTCAAAACGTGTTTTTCAGCAGAAATAAACATGTTTCTGCAACTTTGGTCAACCCCATGTAACTTATAGGTCAGGAACAGCACACTTTTCAAAACGTGTTTTTCAGCCCGAAATAAACACGTTTTTTCAGACTGTTGAATCCCTATGTAACTGGCTGGCTCAGAACAGCCCACTGAGTCAGCCTTTTATCCCAGTGTGCAAAAAGTGTCAAAACGTGTTTTTCAGCAGAAATAAACATGTTTCTGCAACTTTGGTCAACCCCATGTAACTTATAGGTCAGGAACAGCACACTTTTCAAAACGTGTTTTTCAGCCCGAAATAAACACGTTTTTTCAGACTGTTGAATCCCTATGTAACTGGCTGGCTCAGAAGAGCCCACTGAGTCAGCCTTTTATCCCAGTGTGCAAAAAGTGTCAAAACGTGTTTTTCAGCAGAAATAAACATGTTTCTGCAACTTTGGTAAACCCCATGTAACTTATAGATCAGGAGCAGCACAGTTTTCAAAACGTGTCTTTCAGCCCGAAATAAACACGTTTTTTCAGACTGTTGAATCCCTATGTAACTGGCTGGCTCAGAAGAGCCCACTGAGTCAGCCTTTTATCCCAGTGTGCAAAAAGTGTCAAAACGTGTTTTTCAGCAGAAATAAACATGTTTCTGCAACTTTGGTCAACCCCATGTAACTTATGGGTCAGGAACAGCACACTTTTCAAAACGTGTTTTTCAGCCCGAAATAAACACGTTTTTTCAGACTGTTGAATCCCTATGTAACTGGCTGGCTCAGAAGAGCCCACTGAGTCAGCCTTTTACCCTAGTGTGCAAAAAGTGTCAAAACGTGTTTTTCAGCAGAAATAAACATGTTTCTGCAACTTTGGTAAACCCCATGTAACTTATGGGTCAGGAACAGAACACGTTTCAAAACATGTTTTTCAGCCCGAAATAAACGCGTTTTTTCAGACTGTTGAATCCCAATGTATCTGCCTGGCTCAGAAGAGCCCACTGAGTCAGCCCTTAACCCCAGTGTGCAGAAAGTGTCAAAACGTGTTTTTCAGCAGAAATAAACATGTTTCTGCAACTTTGGTCAACCCCATGTAACTTATGGGTCAGGAACAGAACCCGTTTCAAAACATGTTTTTCAGCCCGAAATAAACGCGTTTTTTCAGACTGTTGAATCCCAATGTATCTGCCTGGCTCAGAAGAGCCCACTGAGTCAGCCCTTAACCCCAGTGTGCAGAAAGTGTCAAAACGTGTTTTTCAGCAGAAATAAACATGTTTCTGCAACTTTGGTCAACCCCATGTAACTTATGGGTCAGGAACAGCACACTTTTCAAAACGTGTTTTTCAGCCCGAAATAAACACGTTTTTTCAGACTGTTGAATCCCTATGTAACTGGCTGGCTCAGAAGAGCCCACTGAGTCAGCCTTTTACCCCAGTGTGCAAAAAGTGTCAAAACGTGTTTTTCAGCAGAAATAAACATGTTTCTGCAACTTTGGTCAACCCCATGTAACTTATAGGTCAGGAACAGCACACTTTTCAAAACGTGTTTTTCAGCCCGAAATAAACACGTTTTTTCAGACTGTTGAATCCCTATGTAACTGGCTGGCTCAGAAGAGCCCACTGAGTCAGCCTTTTATCCCAGTGTGCAAAAAGTGTCAAAACGTGTTTTTCAGCAGAAATAAACATGTTTCTGCAACTTTGGTAAACCCCATGTAACTTATAGATCAGGAGCAGCACAGTTTTCAAAACGTGTTTTTCAGCCCGAAATAAACACGTTTTTTCAGACTGTTGAATCCCTATGTAACTGGCTGGCTCAGAAGAGCCCACTGAGTCAGCCTTTTACCCCAGTGTGAAAAAAGTGTCAAAACGTGTTTTTCAGCAGAAATAAACATGTTTCTGCAACTTTGGTCCACCCCATGTAACTTATAGGTCAGGAACAGCACACTTTTCAAAACGTGTTTTTCAGCCCGAAATAAACGTGTTTTTTCAGACTGTTGAATCCCTATGTAACTGGCTGGCTCAGAACAGCCCACTGAGTCAGCCTTTTACCCCAATGTGCAAAAAGTGTCAAAACGTGTTTTTCAGCAGAAATAAACATGTTTCTGCAACTTTGGTCAACCCCATGTAACTTATGGGTCAGGAACAGCACACTTTTCAAAACGTGTTTTTCAGCCCGAAATAAACACGTTTTTTCAGACTGTTGAATCCCTATGTAACTGGCTGGCTCAGAAGAGCCCACTGAGTCAGCCTTTTACCCCAGTGTGCAAAAAGTGTCAAAACGTGTTTTTCAGCAGAAATAAACATGTTTCTGCAACTTTGGTCCACCCCATGTAACTTATGGGTCAGGAACAGCACACTTTTCAAAACGTGTTTTTCAGCCCAAAATAAACGTCTTTTTTCAGACTGTTGAATCCCTATGTAACTGGCTGGCTCAGAACAGCCCACTGAGTCAGCCTTTTATCCCAGTGTGCAAAAAGTGTCATAACGTGTTTTTCAGCAGAAATAAACGTTTCTGCAACTTTGGTCCACCCCATGTAACTTATAGGTCAGGAACAGCACACTTTTCAAAACGTGTTTTTCAGCCCGAAATAAACGTCTTTTTTCAGACTGTTGAATCCCTATGTAACTGGCTGGCTCAGAAGAGCCCACTGAGTCAGCCTTTTACCCCAGTGTGCAAAAAGTGTCAAAACGTGTTTTTCAGCAGAAATAAACATGTTTCTGCAACTTTGGTCAACCCCATGTAACTTATAGGTCAGGAACAGCACACTTTTCAAAACGTGTTTTTCAGCCCGAAATAAACACGTTTTTTCAGACTGTTGAATCCCTATGTAACTGGCTGGCTCAGAACAGCCCACTGAGTCAGCCTTTTATCCCAGTGTCCAAAAAGTGTCATAACGTGTTTTTCAGCAGAAATAAACGTTTCTGCAACTTTGGTCCACCCCATGTAACTTATAGGTCAGGAACAGCACACTTTTCAAAACGTGTTTTTCAGCCCGAAATAAACGTGTTTTTTCAGACTGTTGAATCCCTATGTAACTGGCTGGCTCAGAACAGCCCACTGAGTCAGCCTTTTACCCCAGTGTGCAAAAAGTGTCAAAACGTGTTTTTCAGCAGAAATAAACATGTTTCTGCAACTTTGGTCAACCCCATGTAACTTATAGGTCAGGAACAGCACACTTTTCAAAACGTGTTTTTCAGCCCGAAATAAACACGTTTTTTCAGACTGTTGAATCCCTATGTAACTGGCTGGCTCAGAACAACCCACTGAGTCAGCCTTTTATCCCAGTGTGCAAAAAGTGTCAAAACGTGTTTTTCAGCAGAAATAAACATGTTTCTGCAACTTTGGTCCACCCCATGTAACTTATAGGTCAGGAACAGCACACTTTTCAAAACGTGTTTTTCAGCCCGAAATAAACGTGTTTTTTCAGACTGTTGAATCCCTATGTAACTGGCTGGCTCAGAACAGCCCACTGAGTCAGCCTTTTACCCCAATGTGCAAAAAGTGTCAAAACGTGTTTTTCAGCAGAAATAAACATGTTTCTGCAACTTTGGTCAACCCCATGTAACTTATGGGTCAGGAACAGCACACTTTTCAAAACGTGTTTTTCAGCCCGAAATAAACACGTTTTTTCAGACTGTTGAATCCCTATGTAACTGGCTGGCTCAGAAGAGCCCACTGAGTCAGCCTTTTACCCCAGTGTGCAAAAAGTGTCAAAACGTGTTTTTCAGCAGAAATAAACATGTTTCTGCAACTTTGGTCCACCCCATGTAACTTATGGGTCAGGAACAGCACACTTTTCAAAACGTGTTTTTCAGCCCGAAATAAACGTCTTTTTTCAGACTGTTGAATCCCTATGTAACTGGCTGGCTCAGAACAGCCCACTGAGTCAGCCTTTTATCCCAGTGTGCAAAAAGTGTCATAACGTGTTTTTCAGCAGAAATAAACGTTTCTGCAACTTTGGTCCACCCCATGTAACTTATAGGTCAGGAACAGCACACTTTTCAAAACGTGTTTTTCAGCCCGAAATAAACGTCTTTTTTCAGACTGTTGAATCCCTATGTAACTGGCTGGCTCAGAACAGCCCACTGAGTCAGCCTTTTACCCCAGTGTGCAAAAAGTGTCAAAACGTGTTTTTCAGCAGAAATAAACATGTTTCTGCAACTTTGGTCAACCCCATGTAACTTATAGGTCAGGAACAGCACACTTTTCAAAACGTGTTTTTCAGCCCGAAATAAACACGTTTTTTCAGACTGTTGAATCCCTATGTAACTGGCTGGCTCAGAAGAGCCCACTGAGTCAGCCTTTTATCCCAGTGTGCAAAAAGTGTCAAAACGTGTTTTTCAGCAGAAATAAACATGTTTCTGCAACTTTGGTAAACCCCATGTAACTTATAGATCAGGAGCAGCACAGTTTTCAAAACGTGTTTTTCAGCCCGAAATAAACACGTTTTTTCAGACTGTTGAATCCCTATGTAACTGGCTGGCTCAGAAGAGCCCACTGAGTCAGCCTTTTACCCTAGTGTGCAAAAAGTGTCAAAACGTGTTTTTCAGCAGAAATAAACATGTTTCTGCAACTTTGGTCAACCCCATGTAACTTATAGGTCAGGAACAGCACACTTTTCAAAACGTGTTTTTCAGCCCGAAATAAACACGTTTTTTCAGACTGTTGAATCCCTATGTAACTGGCTGGCTCAGAACAGCCCACTGAGTCAGCCTTTTATCCCAGTGTGCAAAAAGTGTCAAAACGTGTTTTTCAGCAGAAATAAACATGTTTCTGCAACTTTGGTCAACCCCATTTAACTTATGGGTCAGGAACAGCACACTTTTCAACACGTGTTTTTAAGCCCGAAATAAACACGTTTTTTCAGACTGTTGAATCCCTATATAACTGGCTGGCTCAGAAGAGCCCACTGAGTCAGCCTTTTACCCCAGTGTGGAAAAAGTGTCAAAACGTGTTTTTCAGCAGAAATAAACATGTTTCTGCAACTTTGGTAAACCCCATGTAACTTATAGATCAGGAGCAGCACAGTTTTCAAAACGTGTCTTTCAGCCCGAAATAAACACGTTTTTTCAGACTGTTGAATCCCTATGTAACTGGCTGGCTCAGAAGAGCCCACTGAGTCAGCCTTTTATCCCAGTGTGCAAAAAGTGTCAAAACGTGTTTTTCAGCAGAAATAAACATGTTTCTGCAACTTTGGTCAACCCCATGTAACTTATGGGTCAGGAACAGCACACTTTTCAAAACGTGTTTTTCAGCCCGAAATAAACACGTTTTTTCAGACTGTTGAATCCCTATGTAACTGGCTGGCTCAGAAGAGCCCACTGAGTCAGCCTTTTACCCTAGTGTGCAAAAAGTGTCAAAACGTGTTTTTCAGCAGAAATAAACATGTTTCTGCAACTTTGGTAAACCCCATGTAACTTATGGGTCAGGAACAGAACACGTTTCAAAACATATTTTTCAGCCCGAAATAAACGCGTTTTTTCAGACTGTTGAATCCCAATGTATCTGCCTGGCTCAGAAGAGCCCACTGAGTCAGCCCTTAACCCCAGTGTGCAGAAAGTGTCAAAACGTGTTTTTCAGCAGAAATAAACATGTTTCTGCAACTTTGGTCAACCCCATGTAACTTATGGGTCAGGAACAGAACCCGTTTCAAAACATGTTTTTCAGCCCGAAATAAACGCGTTTTTTCAGACTGTTGAATCCCAATGTATCTGCCTGGCTCAGAAGAGCCCACTGAGTCAGCCCTTAACCCCAGTGTGCAGAAAGTGTCAAAACGTGTTTTTCAGCAGAAATAAACATGTTTCTGCAACTTTGGTCAACCCCATGTAACTTATGGGTCAGGAACAGCACACTTTTCAAAACGTGTTTTTCAGCCCGAAATAAACACGTTTTTTCAGACTGTTGAATCCCTATGTAACTGGCTGGCTCAGAAGAGCCCACTGAGTCAGCCTTTTACCCCAGTGTGCAAAAAGTGTCAAAACGTGTTTTTCAGCAGAAATAAACATGTTTCTGCAACTTTGGTCAACCCCATGTAACTTATAGGTCAGGAACAGCACACTTTTCAAAACGTGTTTTTCAGCCCGAAATAAACACGTTTTTTCAGACTGTTGAATCCCTATGTAACTGGCTGGCTCAGAACAGCCCACTGAGTCAGCCTTTTATCCCAGTGTGCAAAAAGTGTCATAACGTGTTTTTCAGCAGAAATAAACGTTTCTGCAACTTTGGTCCACCCCATGTAACTTATAGGTCAGGAACAGCACACTTTTCAAAACGTGTTTTTCAGCCCGAAATAAACGTGTTTTTTCAGACTGTTGAATCCCTATGTAACTGGCTGGCTCAGAACAGCCCACTGAGTCAGCCTTTTACCCCAGTGTGCAAAAAGTGTCAAAACGTGTTTTTCAGCAGAAATAAACATGTTTCTGCAACTTTGGTCAACCCCATGTAACTTATAGGTCAGGAACAGCACACTTTTCAAAACGTGTTTTTCAGCCCGAAATAAACACGTTTTTTCAGACTGTTGAATCCCTATGTAACTGGCTGGCTCAGAAGAGCCCACTGAGTCAGCCTTTTATCCCAGTGTGCAAAAAGTGTCAAAACGTGTTTTTCAGCAGAAATAAACATGTTTCTGCAACTTTGGTAAACCCCATGTAACTTATAGATCAGGAGCAGCACAGTTTTCAAAACGTGTTTTTCAGCCCGAAATAAACACGTTTTTTCAGACTGTTGAATCCCTATGTAACTGGCTGGCTCAGAAGAGCCCACTGAGTCAGCCTTTTACCCTAGTGTGCAAAAAGTGTCAAAACGTGTTTTTCAGCAGAAATAAACATGTTTCTGCAACTTTGGTCAACCCCATGTAACTTATAGGTCAGGAACAGCACACTTTTCAAAACGTGTTTTTCAGCCCGAAATAAACACGTTTTTTCAGACTGTTGAATCCCTATGTAACTGGCTGGCTCAGAACAGCCCACTGAGTCAGCCTTTTATCCCAGTGTGCAAAAAGTGTCAAAACGTGTTTTTCAGCAGAAATAAACATGTTTCTGCAACTTTGGTCAACCCCATTTAACTTATGGGTCAGGAACAGCACACTTTTCAACACGTGTTTTTAAGCCCGAAATAAACACGTTTTTTCAGACTGTTGAATCCCTATATAACTGGCTGGCTCAGAAGAGCCCACTGAGTCAGCCTTTTACCCCAGTGTGGAAAAAGTGTCAAAACGTGTTTTTCAGCAGAAATAAACATGTTTCTGCAACTTTGGTAAACCCCATGTAACTTATAGATCAGGAGCAGCACAGTTTTCAAAACGTGTTTTTCAGCCCGAAATAAACACGTTTTTTCAGACTGTTGAATCCCTATGTAACTGGCTGGCTCAGAAGAGCCCACTGAGTCAGCCTTTTACCCTAGTGTGCAAAAAGTGTCAAAACGTGTTTTTCAGCAGAAATAAACATGTTTCTGCAACTTTGGTCAACCCCATGTAACTTATAGGTCAGGAACAGCACACTTTTCAAAACGTGTTTTTCAGCCCGAAATAAACACGTTTTTTCAGACTGTTGAATCCCTATGTAACTGGCTGGCTCAGAACAGCCCACTGAGTCAGCCTTTTATCCCAGTGTGCAAAAAGTGTCAAAACGTGTTTTTCAGCAGAAATAAACATGTTTCTGCAACTTTGGTCAACCCCATTTAACTTATGGGTCAGGAACAGCACACTTTTCAACACGTGTTTTTAAGCCCGAAATAAACACGTTTTTTCAGACTGTTGAATCCCTATATAACTGGCTGGCTCAGAAGAGCCCACTGAGTCAGCCTTTTACCCCAGTGTGGAAAAAGTGTCAAAACGTGTTTTTCAGCAGAAATAAACATGTTTCTGCAACTTTGGTAAACCCCATGTAACTTATAGATCAGGAGCAGCACAGTTTTCAAAACGTGTCTTTCAGCCCGAAATAAACACGTTTTTTCAGACTGTTGAATCCCTATGTAACTGGCTGGCTCAGAAGAGCCCACTGAGTCAGCCTTTTATCCCAGTGTGCAAAAAGTGTCAAAACGTGTTTTTCAGCAGAAATAAACATGTTTCTGCAACTTTGGTCAACCCCATGTAACTTATGGGTCAGGAACAGCACACTTTTCAAAACGTGTTTTTCAGCCCGAAATAAACACGTTTTTTCAGACTGTTGAATCCCTATGTAACTGGCTGGCTCAGAAGAGCCCACTGAGTCAGCCTTTTACCCTAGTGTGCAAAAAGTGTCAAAACGTGTTTTTCAGCAGAAATAAACATGTTTCTGCAACTTTGGTAAACCCCATGTAACTTATGGGTCAGGAACAGAACACGTTTCAAAACATATTTTTCAGCCCGAAATAAACGCGTTTTTTCAGACTGTTGAATCCCAATGTATCTGCCTGGCTCAGAAGAGCCCACTGAGTCAGCCCTTAACCCCAGTGTGCAGAAAGTGTCAAAACGTGTTTTTCAGCAGAAATAAACATGTTTCTGCAACTTTGGTCAACCCCATGTAACTTATGGGTCAGGAACAGAACCCGTTTCAAAACATGTTTTTCAGCCCGAAATAAACGCGTTTTTTCAGACTGTTGAATCCCAATGTATCTGCCTGGCTCAGAAGAGCCCACTGAGTCAGCCCTTAACCCCAGTGTGCAGAAAGTGTCAAAACGTGTTTTTCAGCAGAAATAAACATGTTTCTGCAACTTTGGTCAACCCCATGTAACTTATGGGTCAGGAACAGCACACTTTTCAAAACGTGTTTTTCAGCCCGAAATAAACACGTTTTTTCAGACTGTTGAATCCCTATGTAACTGGCTGGCTCAGAAGAGCCCACTGAGTCAGCCTTTTACCCCAGTGTGCAAAAAGTGTCAAAACGTGTTTTTCAGCAGAAATAAACATGTTTCTGCAACTTTGGTCAACCCCATGTAACTTATAGGTCAGGAACAGCACACTTTTCAAAACGTGTTTTTCAGCCCGAAATAAACACGTTTTTTCAGACTGTTGAATCCCTATGTAACTGGCTGGCTCAGAACAGCCCACTGAGTCAGCCTTTTATCCCAGTGTGCAAAAAGTGTCATAACGTGTTTTTCAGCAGAAATAAACGTTTCTGCAACTTTGGTCCACCCCATGTAACTTATAGGTCAGGAACAGCACACTTTTCAAAACGTGTTTTTCAGCCCGAAATAAACGTGTTTTTTCAGACTGTTGAATCCCTATGTAACTGGCTGGCTCAGAACAGCCCACTGAGTCAGCCTTTTACCCCAGTGTGCAAAAAGTGTCAAAACGTGTTTTTCAGCAGAAATAAACATGTTTCTGCAACTTTGGTCAACCCCATGTAACTTATAGGTCAGGAACAGCACACTTTTCAAAACGTGTTTTTCAGCCCGAAATAAACACGTTTTTTCAGACTGTTGAATCCCTATGTAACTGGCTGGCTCAGAAGAGCCCACTGAGTCAGCCTTTTATCCCAGTGTGCAAAAAGTGTCAAAACGTGTTTTTCAGCAGAAATAAACATGTTTCTGCAACTTTGGTAAACCCCATGTAACTTATAGATCAGGAGCAGCACAGTTTTCAAAACGTGTTTTTCAGCCCGAAATAAACACGTTTTTTCAGACTGTTGAATCCCTATGTAACTGGCTGGCTCAGAAGAGCCCACTGAGTCAGCCTTTTACCCTAGTGTGCAAAAAGTGTCAAAACGTGTTTTTCAGCAGAAATAAACATGTTTCTGCAACTTTGGTCAACCCCATGTAACTTATAGGTCAGGAACAGCACACTTTTCAAAACGTGTTTTTCAGCCCGAAATAAACACGTTTTTTCAGACTGTTGAATCCCTATGTAACTGGCTGGCTCAGAACAGCCCACTGAGTCAGCCTTTTATCCCAGTGTGCAAAAAGTGTCAAAACGTGTTTTTCAGCAGAAATAAACATGTTTCTGCAACTTTGGTCAACCCCATTTAACTTATGGGTCAGGAACAGCACACTTTTCAACACGTGTTTTTAAGCCCGAAATAAACACGTTTTTTCAGACTGTTGAATCCCTATATAACTGGCTGGCTCAGAAGAGCCCACTGAGTCAGCCTTTTACCCCAGTGTGGAAAAAGTGTCAAAACGTGTTTTTCAGCAGAAATAAACATGTTTCTGCAACTTTGGTAAACCCCATGTAACTTATAGATCAGGAGCAGCACAGTTTTCAAAACGTGTCTTTCAGCCCGAAATAAACACGTTTTTTCAGACTGTTGAATCCCTATGTAACTGGCTGGCTCAGAAGAGCCCACTGAGTCAGCCTTTTATCCCAGTGTGCAAAAAGTGTCAAAACGTGTTTTTCAGCAGAAATAAACATGTTTCTGCAACTTTGGTCAACCCCATGTAACTTATGGGTCAGGAACAGCACACTTTTCAAAACGTGTTTTTCAGCCCGAAATAAACACGTTTTTTCAGACTGTTGAATCCCTATGTAACTGGCTGGCTCAGAAGAGCCCACTGAGTCAGCCTTTTACCCTAGTGTGCAAAAAGTGTCAAAACGTGTTTTTCAGCAGAAATAAACATGTTTCTGCAACTTTGGTAAACCCCATGTAACTTATGGGTCAGGAACAGAACACGTTTCAAAACATGTTTTTCAGCCCGAAATAAACGCGTTTTTTCAGACTGTTGAATCCCAATGTATCTGCCTGGCTCAGAAGAGCCCACTGAGTCAGCCCTTAACCCCAGTGTGCAGAAAGTGTCAAAACGTGTTTTTCAGCAGAAATAAACATGTTTCTGCAACTTTGGTCAACCCCATGTAACTTATGGGTCAGGAACAGAACCCGTTTCAAAACATGTTTTTCAGCCCGAAATAAACGTCTTTTTTCAGACTGTTGAATCCCTATGTAACTGGCTGGCTCAGAACAGCCCACTGAGTCAGCCTTTTACCCCAATGTGCAAAAAGTGTCAAAACGTGTTTTTCAGCAGAAATAAACATGTTTCTGCAACTTTGGTCAACCCCATGTAACTTATGGGTCAGGAACAGCACACTTTTCAAAACGTGTTTTTCAGCCCGAAATAAACACGTTTTTTCAGACTGTTGAATCCCTATGTAACTGGCTGGCTCAGAAGAGCCCACTGAGTCAGCCTTTTACCCCAGTGTGCAAAAAGTGTCAAAACGTGTTTTTCAGCAGAAATAAACATGTTTCTGCAACTTTGGTCCACCCCATGTAACTTATGGGTCAGGAACAGCACACTTTTCAAAACGTGTTTTTCAGCCCGAAATAAACGTCTTTTTTCAGACTGTTGAATCCCTATGTAACTGGCTGGCTCAGAACAGCCCACTGAGTCAGCCTTTTATCCCAGTGTGCAAAAAGTGTCATAACGTGTTTTTCAGCAGAAATAAACGTTTCTGCAACTTTGGTCCACCCCATGTAACTTATAGGTCAGGAACAGCACACTTTTCAAAACATGTTTTTCAGCCCGAAATAAACGTCTTTTTTCAGACTGTTGAATCCCTATGTAACTGGCTGGCTCAGAAGAGCCCACTGAGTCAGCCTTTTTCCCCAGTGTGCAAAAAGTGTCAAAACGTGTTTTTCAGCAGAAATAAACATGTTTCTGCAACTTTGGTCAACCCCATGTAACTTATAGGTCAGGAACAGCACACTTTTCAAAACGTGTTTTTCAGCCCGAAATAAACACGTTTTTTCAGACTGTTGAATCCCTATGTAACTGGCTGGCTCAGAACAGCCCACTGAGTCAGCCTTTTATCCCAGTGTGCAAAAAGTGTCATAACGTGTTTTTCAGCAGAAATAAACGTTTCTGCAACTTTGGTCCACCCCATGTAACTTATAGGTCAGGAACAGCACACTTTTCAAAACGTGTTTTTCAGCCCGAAATAAACGTCTTTTTTCAGACTGTTGAATCCCTATGTAACTGGCTGGCTCAGAAGAGCCCACTGAGTCAGCCTTTTACCCCAGTGTGCAAAAAGTGTCAAAACGTGTTTTTCAGCAGAAATAAACATGTTTCTGCAACTTTGGTCAACCCCATGTAACTTATAGGTCAGGAACAGCACACTTTTCAAAACGTGTTTTTCAGCCCGAAATAAACGTGTTTTTTCAGACTGTTGAATCCCTATGTAACTGGCTGGCTCAGAAGAGCCCACTGAGTCAGCCTTTTACCCCAGTGTGCAAAAAGTGTCAAAACGTGTTTTTCAGCAGAAATAAACATGTTTCTGCAACTTTGGTCAACCCCATGTAACTTATAGGTCAGGAACAGCACACTTTTCAAAACGTGTTTTTCAGCCCGAAATAAACACGTTTTTTCAGACTGTTGAATCCCTATGTAACTGGCTGGCTCAGAACAGCCCACTGAGTCAGCCTTTTATCCCAGTGTGCAAAAAGTGTCATAACGTGTTTTTCAGCAGAAATAAACGTTTCTGCAACTTTGGTCCACCCCATGTAACTTATAGGTCAGGAACAGCACACTTTTCAAAACGTGTTTTTCAGCCCGAAATAAACGTGTTTTTTCAGACTGTTGAATCCCTATGTAACTGGCTGGCTCAGAACAGCCCACTGAGTCAGCCTTTTACCCCAGTGTGCAAAAAGTGTCAAAACGTGTTTTTCAGCAGAAATAAACATGTTTCTGCAACTTTGGTCAACCCCATGTAACTTATAGGTCAGGAACAGCACACTTTTCAAAACGTGTTTTTCAGCCCGAAATAAACACGTTTTTTCAGACTGTTGAATCCCTATGTAACTGGCTGGCTCAGAAGAGCCCACTGAGTCAGCCTTTTATCCCAGTGTGCAAAAAGTGTCAAAACGTGTTTTTCAGCAGAAATAAACATGTTTCTGCAACTTTGGTAAACCCCATGTAACTTATAGATCAGGAGCAGCACAGTTTTCAAAACGTGTTTTTCAGCCCGAAATAAACACGTTTTTTCAGACTGTTGAATCCCTATGTAACTGGCTGGCTCAGAAGAGCCCACTGAGTCAGCCTTTTACCCTAGTGTGCAAAAAGTGTCAAAACGTGTTTTTCAGCAGAAATAAACATGTTTCTGCAACTTTAGTCAACCCCATGTAACTTATAGGTCAGGAACAGCACACTTTTCAAAACGTGTTTTTCAGCCCGAAATAAACACGTTTTTTCAGACTGTTGAATCCCTATGTAACTGGCTGGCTCAGAACAGCCCACTGAGTCAGCCTTTTATCCCAGTGTGCAAAAAGTGTCAAAACGTGTTTTTCAGCAGAAATAAACATGTTTCTGCAACTTTGGTCCACCCCATGTAACTTATAGGTCAGGAACAGCACACTTTTCAAAACGTGTTTTTCAGCCCGAAATAAACGTGTTTTTTCAGACTGTTGAATCCCTATGTAACTGGCTGGCTCAGAACAGCCCACTGAGTCAGCCTTTTACCCCAATGTGCAAAAAGTGTCAAAACGTGTTTTTCAGCAGAAATAAACATGTTTCTGCAACTTTGGTCAACCCCATGTAACTTATGGGTCAGGAACAGCACACTTTTCAAAACGTGTTTTTCAGCCCGAAATAAACACGTTTTTTCAGACTGTTGAATCCCTATGTAACTGGCTGGCTCAGAAGAGCCCACTGAGTCAGCCTTTTACCCCAGTGTGCAAAAAGTGTCAAAACGTGTTTTTCAGCAGAAATAAACATGTTTCTGCAACTTTGGTCCACCCCATGTAACTTATGGGTCAGGAACAGCACACTTTTCAAAACGTGTTTTTCAGCCCGAAATAAACGTCTTTTTTCAGACTGTTGAATCCCTATGTAACTGGCTGGCTCAGAACAGCCCACTGAGTCAGCCTTTTATCCCAGTGTGCAAAAAGTGTCATAACGTGTTTTTCAGCAGAAATAAACGTTTCTGCAACTTTGGTCCACCCCATGTAACTTATAGGTCAGGAACAGCACACTTTTCAAAACATGTTTTTCAGCCCGAAATAAACGTCTTTTTTCAGACTGTTGAATCCCTATGTAACTGGCTGGCTCAGAAGAGCCCACTGAGTCAGCCTTTTACCCCAGTGTGCAAAAAGTGTCAAAACGTGTTTTTCAGCAGAAATAAACATGTTTCTGCAACTTTGGTCAACCCCATGTAACTTATAGGTCAGGAACAGCACACTTTTCAAAACGTGTTTTTCAGCCCGAAATAAACACGTTTTTTCAGACTGTTGAATCCCTATGTAACTGGCTGGCTCAGAACAGCCCACTGAGTCAGCCTTTTATCCCAGTGTGCAAAAAGTGTCATAACGTGTTTTTCAGCAGAAATAAACGTTTCTGCAACTTTGGTCCACCCCATGTAACTTATAGGTCAGGAACAGCACACTTTTCAAAACGTGTTTTTCAGCCCGAAATAAACGTCTTTTTTCAGACTGTTGAATCCCTATGTAACTGGCTGGCTCAGAAGAGCCCACTGAGTCAGCCTTTTACCCCAGTGTGCAAAAAGTGTCAAAACGTGTTTTTCAGCAGAAATAAACATGTTTCTGCAACTTTGGTCAACCCCATGTAACTTATAGGTCAGGAACAGCACACTTTTCAAAACGTGTTTTTCAGCCCGAAATAAACGTGTTTTTTCAGACTGTTGAATCCCTATGTAACTGGCTGGCTCAGAACAGCCCACTGAGTCAGCCTTTTACCCCAATGTGCAAAAAGTGTCAAAACGTGTTTTTCAGCAGAAATAAACATTTTTCTGCAACTTTGGTCAACCCCATGTAACTTATGGGTCAGGAACAGCACACTTTTCAAAACGTGTTTTTCAGCCCGAAATAAACGTCTTTTTTCAGACTGTTGAATCCCTATGTAACTGGCTGGCTCAGAACAGCCCACTGAGTCAGCCTTTTATCCCAGTGTGCAAAAAGTGTCATAACGTGTTTTTCAGCAGAAATAAACGTTTCTGCAACTTTGGTCCACCCCATGTAACTTATAGGTCAGGAACAGCACACTTTTCAAAACGTGTTTTTCAGCCCGAAATAAACGTCTTTTTTCAGACTGTTGAATCCCTATGTAACTGGCTGGCTCAGAAGAGCCCACTGAGTCAGCCTTTTACCCCAGTGTGCAAAAAGTGTCAAAACGAGTTTTTCAGCAGAAATAAACATGTTTCTGCAACTTTGGTCAACCCCATGTAACTTATAGGTCAGGAACAGCACACTTTTCAAAACGTGTTTTTCAGCCCGAAATAAACACGTTTTTTCAGACTGTTGAATCCCTATGTAACTGGCTGGCTCAGAACAGCCCACTGAGTCAGCCTTTTATCCCAGTGTGCAAAAAGTGTCATAACGTGTTTTTCAGCAGAAATAAACGTTTCTGCAACTTTGGTCCACCCCATGTAACTTATAGGTCAGGAACAGCACACTTTTCAAAACGTGTTTTTCAGCCCGAAATAAACGTGTTTTTTCAGACTGTTGAATCCCTATGTAACTGGCTGGCTCAGAAGAGCCCACTGGGTCAGCCTTTTACCCCAGTGTGCAAAAAGTGTCAAAACGTGTTTTTCAGCAGAAATAAACATGTTTCTGCAACTTTGGTCAACCCCATGTAACTTATAGGTCAGGAACAGCACACTTTTCAAAACGTGTTTTTCAGCCCGAAATAAACACGTTTTTTCAGACTGTTGAATCCCTATGTAACTGGCTGGCTCAGAAGAGCCCACTGGGTCAGCCTTTTACCCCAGTGTGCAAAAAGTGTCAAAACGTGTTTTTCAGCAGAAATAAACATGTTTCTGCAACTTTGGTCAACCCCATGTAACTTATAGGTCAGGAACAGCACACTTTTCAAAACGTGTTTTTCAGCCCGAAATAAACACGTTTTTTCAGACTGTTGAATCCCTATGTAACTGGCTGGCTCAGAAGAGCCCACTGAGTCAGCCTTTTATCCCAGTGTGCAAAAAGTGTCAAAACGTGTTTTTCAGCAGAAATAAACATGTTTCTGCAACTTTGGTAAACCCCATGTAACTTATAGATCAGGAGCAGCACAGTTTTCAAAACGTGTTTTTCAGCCCGAAATAAACACGTTTTTTCAGACTGTTGAATCCCTATGTAACTGGCTGGCTCAGAAGAGCCCACTGAGTCAGCCTTTTATCCCAGTGTGCAAAAAGTGTCAAAACGTGTTTTTCAGCAGAAATAAACATGTTTCTGCAACTTTGGTCAACCCCATGTAACTTATGGGTCAGGAACAGCACACTTTTCAAAACGTGTTTTTCAGCCCGAAATAAACACGTTTTTTCAGACTGTTGAATCCCTATGTAACTGGCTGGCTCAGAAGAGCCCACTGAGTCAGCCTTTTACCCCAGTGTGCAAAAAGTGTCAAAACGTGTTTTTCAGCAGAAATAAACATGTTTCTGCAACTTTGGTCAACCCCATGTAACTTATAGGTCAGGAACAGCACACTTTTCAAAACGTGTTTTTCAGCCCGAAATAAACACGTTTTTTCAGACTGTTGAATCCCTATGTAACTGGCTGGCTCAGAACAGCCCACTGAGTCAGCCTTTTATCCCAGTGTGCAAAAAGTGTCATAACGTGTTTTTCAGCAGAAATAAACGTTTCTGCAACTTTGGTCCACCCCATGTAACTTATAGGTCAGGAACAGCACACTTTTCAAAACGTGTTTTTCAGCCCGAAATAAACGTGTTTTTTCAGACTGTTGAATCCCTATGTAACTGGCTGGCTCAGAACAGCCCACTGAGTCAGCCTTTTATCCCAGTGTGCAAAAAGTGTCAAAACGTGTTTTTCAGCAGAAATAAACATGTTTCTGCAACTTTGGTCAACCCCATTTAACTTATGGGTCAGGAACAGCACACTTTTCAACACGTGTTTTTAAGCCCGAAATAAACACGTTTTTTCAGACTGTTGAATCCCTATATAACTGGCTGGCTCAGAAGAGCCCACTGAGTCAGCCTTTTACCCCAGTGTGGAAAAAGTGTCAAAACGTGTTTTTCAGCAGAAATAAACATGTTTCTGCAACTTTGGTAAACCCCATGTAACTTATAGATCAGGAGCAGCACAGTTTTCAAAACGTGTCTTTCAGCCCGAAATAAACACGTTTTTTCAGACTGTTGAATCCCTATGTAACTGGCTGGCTCAGAAGAGCCCACTGAGTCAGCCTTTTATCCCAGTGTGCAAAAAGTGTCAAAACGTGTTTTTCAGCAGAAATAAACATGTTTCTGCAACTTTGGTCAACCCCATGTAACTTATGGGTCAGGAACAGCACACTTTTCAAAACGTGTTTTTCAGCCCGAAATAAACACGTTTTTTCAGACTGTTGAATCCCTATGTAACTGGCTGGCTCAGAAGAGCCCACTGAGTCAGCCTTTTACCCTAGTGTGCAAAAAGTGTCAAAACGTGTTTTTCAGCAGAAATAAACATGTTTCTGCAACTTTGGTAAACCCCATGTAACTTATGGGTCAGGAACAGAACACGTTTCAAAACATATTTTTCAGCCCGAAATAAACGCGTTTTTTCAGACTGTTGAATCCCAATGTATCTGCCTGGCTCAGAAGAGCCCACTGAGTCAGCCCTTAACCCCAGTGTGCAGAAAGTGTCAAAACGTGTTTTTCAGCAGAAATAAACATGTTTCTGCAACTTTGGTCAACCCCATGTAACTTATGGGTCAGGAACAGAACCCGTTTCAAAACATGTTTTTCAGCCCGAAATAAACGCGTTTTTTCAGACTGTTGAATCCCAATGTATCTGCCTGGCTCAGAAGAGCCCACTGAGTCAGCCCTTAACCCCAGTGTGCAGAAAGTGTCAAAACGTGTTTTTCAGCAGAAATAAACATGTTTCTGCAACTTTGGTCAACCCCATGTAACTTATGGGTCAGGAACAGCACACTTTTCAAAACGTGTTTTTCAGCCCGAAATAAACACGTTTTTTCAGACTGTTGAATCCCTATGTAACTGGCTGGCTCAGAAGAGCCCACTGAGTCAGCCTTTTACCCCAGTGTGCAAAAAGTGTCAAAACGTGTTTTTCAGCAGAAATAAACATGTTTCTGCAACTTTGGTCAACCCCATGTAACTTATAGGTCAGGAACAGCACACTTTTCAAAACGTGTTTTTCAGCCCGAAATAAACACGTTTTTTCAGACTGTTGAATCCCTATGTAACTGGCTGGCTCAGAACAGCCCACTGAGTCAGCCTTTTATCCCAGTGTGCAAAAAGTGTCATAACGTGTTTTTCAGCAGAAATAAACGTTTCTGCAACTTTGGTCCACCCCATGTAACTTATAGGTCAGGAACAGCACACTTTTCAAAACGTGTTTTTCAGCCCGAAATAAACGTGTTTTTTCAGACTGTTGAATCCCTATGTAACTGGCTGGCTCAGAACAGCCCACTGAGTCAGCCTTTTACCCCAGTGTGCAAAAAGTGTCAAAACGTGTTTTTCAGCAGAAATAAACATGTTTCTGCAACTTTGGTCAACCCCATGTAACTTATAGGTCAGGAACAGCACACTTTTCAAAACGTGTTTTTCAGCCCGAAA
The DNA here is from genome assembly GCF_059453375.1 of Lepisosteus platostomus. Taxonomy (NCBI): domain Eukaryota; kingdom Metazoa; phylum Chordata; class Actinopteri; order Semionotiformes; family Lepisosteidae; genus Lepisosteus; species Lepisosteus platostomus. Next base: position 21,183,587 of record NC_142630.1, read on the forward strand.
TAAACACGTTTTTTCAGACTGTTGAATCCCTATGTAACTGGCTGGCTCAGAAGAGCCCACTGAGTCAGCCTTTTATCCCAGTGTGCAAAAAGTGTCAAAACGTGTTTTTCAGCAGAAATAAACATGTTTCTGCAACTTTGGTAAACCCCATGTAACTTATAGATCAGGAGCAGCACAGTTTTCAAAACGTGTTTTTCAGCCCGAAATAAACACGTTTTTTCAGACTGTTGAATCCCTATGTAACTGGCTGGCTCAGAAGAGCCCACTGAGTCAGCCTTTTACCCTAGTGTGCAAAAAGTGTCAAAACGTGTTTTTCAGCAGAAATAAACATGTTTCTGCAACTTTGGTCAACCCCATGTAACTTATAGGTCAGGAACAGCACACTTTTCAAAACGTGTTTTTCAGCCCGAAATAAACACGTTTTTTCAGACTGTTGAATCCCTATGTAACTGGCTGGCTCAGAACAGCCCACTGAGTCAGCCTTTTATCCCAGTGTGCAAAAAGTGTCAAAACGTGTTTTTCAGCAGAAATAAACATGTTTCTGCAACTTTGGTCAACCCCATTTAACTTATGGGTCAGGAACAGCACACTTTTCAACACGTGTTTTTAAGCCCGAAATAAACACGTTTTTTCAGACTGTTGAATCCCTATATAACTGGCTGGCTCAGAAGAGCCCACTGAGTCAGCCTTTTACCCCAGTGTGGAAAAAGTGTCAAAACGTGTTTTTCAGCAGAAATAAACATGTTTCTGCAACTTTGGTAAACCCCATGTAACTTATAGATCAGGAGCAGCACAGTTTTCAAAACGTGTCTTTCAGCCCGAAATAAACACGTTTTTTCAGACTGTTGAATCCCTATGTAACTGGCTGGCTCAGAAGAGCCCACTGAGTCAGCCTTTTATCCCAGTGTGCAAAAAGTGTCAAAACGTGTTTTTCAGCAGAAATAAACATGTTTCTGCAACTTTGGTCAACCCCATGTAACTTATGGGTCAGGAACAGCACACTTTTCAAAACGTGTTTTTCAGCCCGAAATAAACACGTTTTTTCAGACTGTTGAATCCCTATGTAACTGGCTGGCTCAGAAGAGCCCACTGAGTCAGCCTTTTACCCTAGTGTGCAAAAAGTGTCAAAACGTGTTTTTCAGCAGAAATAAACATGTTTCTGCAACTTTGGTAAACCCCATGTAACTTATGGGTCAGGAACAGAACACGTTTCAAAACATATTTTTCAGCCCGAAATAAACGCGTTTTTTCAGACTGTTGAATCCCAATGTATCTGCCTGGCTCAGAAGAGCCCACTGAGTCAGCCCTTAACCCCAGTGTGCAGAAAGTGTCAAAACGTGTTTTTCAGCAGAAATAAACATGTTTCTGCAACTTTGGTCAACCCCATGTAACTTATGGGTCAGGAACAGAACCCGTTTCAAAACATGTTTTTCAGCCCGAAATAAACGCGTTTTTTCAGACTGTTGAATCCCAATGTATCTGCCTGGCTCAGAAGAGCCCACTGAGTCAGCCCTTAACCCCAGTGTGCAGAAAGTGTCAAAACGTGTTTTTCAGCAGAAATAAACATGTTTCTGCAACTTTGGTCAACCCCATGTAACTTATGGGTCAGGAACAGCACACTTTTCAAAACGTGTTTTTCAGCCCGAAATAAACACGTTTTTTCAGACTGTTGAATCCCTATGTAACTGGCTGGCTCAGAAGAGCCCACTGAGTCAGCCTTTTACCCCAGTGTGCAAAAAGTGTCAAAACGTGTTTTTCAGCAGAAATAAACATGTTTCTGCAACTTTGGTCAACCCCATGTAACTTATAGGTCAGGAACAGCACACTTTTCAAAACGTGTTTTTCAGCCCGAAATAAACACGTTTTTTCAGACTGTTGAATCCCTATGTAACTGGCTGGCTCAGAACAGCCCACTGAGTCAGCCTTTTATCCCAGTGTGCAAAAAGTGTCATAACGTGTTTTTCAGCAGAAATAAACGTTTCTGCAACTTTGGTCCACCCCATGTAACTTATAGGTCAGGAACAGCACACTTTTCAAAACGTGTTTTTCAGCCCGAAATAAACGTGTTTTTTCAGACTGTTGAATCCCTATGTAACTGGCTGGCTCAGAACAGCCCACTGAGTCAGCCTTTTACCCCAGTGTGCAAAAAGTGTCAAAACGTGTTTTTCAGCAGAAATAAACATGTTTCTGCAACTTTGGTCAACCCCATGTAACTTATAGGTCAGGAACAGCACACTTTTCAAAACGTGTTTTTCAGCCCGAAATAAACACGTTTTTTCAGACTGTTGAATCCCTATGTAACTGGCTGGCTCAGAAGAGCCCACTGAGTCAGCCTTTTATCCCAGTGTGCAAAAAGTGTCAAAACGTGTTTTTCAGCAGAAATAAACATGTTTCTGCAACTTTGGTAAACCCCATGTAACTTATAGATCAGGAGCAGCACAGTTTTCAAAACGTGTTTTTCAGCCCGAAATAAACACGTTTTTTCAGACTGTTGAATCCCTATGTAACTGGCTGGCTCAGAAGAGCCCACTGAGTCAGCCTTTTACCCTAGTGTGCAAAAAGTGTCAAAACGTGTTTTTCAGCAGAAATAAACATGTTTCTGCAACTTTGGTCAACCCCATGTAACTTATAGGTCAGGAACAGCACACTTTTCAAAACGTGTTTTTCAGCCCGAAATAAACACGTTTTTTCAGACTGTTGAATCCCTATGTAACTGGCTGGCTCAGAACAGCCCACTGAGTCAGCCTTTTATCCCAGTGTGCAAAAAGTGTCAAAACGTGTTTTTCAGCAGAAATAAACATGTTTCTGCAACTTTGGTCAACCCCATTTAACTTATGGGTCAGGAACAGCACACTTTTCAACACGTGTTTTTAAGCCCGAAATAAACACGTTTTTTCAGACTGTTGAATCCCTATATAACTGGCTGGCTCAGAAGAGCCCACTGAGTCAGCCTTTTACCCCAGTGTGGAAAAAGTGTCAAAACGTGTTTTTCAGCAGAAATAAACATGTTTCTGCAACTTTGGTAAACCCCATGTAACTTATAGATCAGGAGCAGCACAGTTTTCAAAACGTGTCTTTCAGCCCGAAATAAACACGTTTTTTCAGACTGTTGAATCCCTATGTAACTGGCTGGCTCAGAAGAGCCCACTGAGTCAGCCTTTTATCCCAGTGTGCAAAAAGTGTCAAAACGTGTTTTTCAGCAGAAATAAACATGTTTCTGCAACTTTGGTCAACCCCATGTAACTTATGGGTCAGGAACAGCACACTTTTCAAAACGTGTTTTTCAGCCCGAAATAAACACGTTTTTTCAGACTGTTGAATCCCTATGTAACTGGCTGGCTCAGAAGAGCCCACTGAGTCAGCCTTTTACCCTAGTGTGCAAAAAGTGTCAAAACGTGTTTTTCAGCAGAAATAAACATGTTTCTGCAACTTTGGTAAACCCCATGTAACTTATGGGTCAGGAACAGAACACGTTTCAAAACATGTTTTTCAGCCCGAAATAAACGCGTTTTTTCAGACTGTTGAATCCCAATGTATCTGCCTGGCTCAGAAGAGCCCACTGAGTCAGCCCTTAACCCCAGTGTGCAGAAAGTGTCAAAACGTGTTTTTCAGCAGAAATAAACATGTTTCTGCAACTTTGGTCAACCCCATGTAACTTATGGGTCAGGAACAGAACCCGTTTCAAAACATGTTTTTCAGCCCGAAATAAACGTCTTTTTTCAGACTGTTGAATCCCTATGTAACTGGCTGGCTCAGAACAGCCCACTGAGTCAGCCTTTTACCCCAATGTGCAAAAAGTGTCAAAACGTGTTTTTCAGCAGAAATAAACATGTTTCTGCAACTTTGGTCAACCCCATGTAACTTATGGGTCAGGAACAGCACACTTTTCAAAACGTGTTTTTCAGCCCGAAATAAACACGTTTTTTCAGACTGTTGAATCCCTATGTAACTGGCTGGCTCAGAAGAGCCCACTGAGTCAGCCTTTTACCCCAGTGTGCAAAAAGTGTCAAAACGTGTTTTTCAGCAGAAATAAACATGTTTCTGCAACTTTGGTCCACCCCATGTAACTTATGGGTCAGGAACAGCACACTTTTCAAAACGTGTTTTTCAGCCCGAAATAAACGTCTTTTTTCAGACTGTTGAATCCCTATGTAACTGGCTGGCTCAGAACAGCCCACTGAGTCAGCCTTTTATCCCAGTGTGCAAAAAGTGTCATAACGTGTTTTTCAGCAGAAATAAACGTTTCTGCAACTTTGGTCCACCCCATGTAACTTATAGGTCAGGAACAGCACACTTTTCAAAACATGTTTTTCAGCCCGAAATAAACGTCTTTTTTCAGACTGTTGAATCCCTATGTAACTGGCTGGCTCAGAAGAGCCCACTGAGTCAGCCTTTTACCCCAGTGTGCAAAAAGTGTCAAAACGTGTTTTTCAGCAGAAATAAACATGTTTCTGCAACTTTGGTCAACCCCATGTAACTTATAGGTCAGGAACAGCACACTTTTCAAAACGTGTTTTTCAGCCCGAAATAAACACGTTTTTTCAGACTGTTGAATCCCTATGTAACTGGCTGGCTCAGAACAGCCCACTGAGTCAGCCTTTTATCCCAGTGTGCAAAAAGTGTCATAACGTGTTTTTCAGCAGAAATAAACGTTTCTGCAACTTTGGTCCACCCCATGTAACTTATAGGTCAGGAACAGCACACTTTTCAAAACGTGTTTTTCAGCCCGAAATAAACGTCTTTTTTCAGACTGTTGAATCCCTATGTAACTGGCTGGCTCAGAAGAGCCCACTGAGTCAGCCTTTTACCCCAGTGTGCAAAAAGTGTCAAAACGTGTTTTTCAGCAGAAATAAACATGTTTCTGCAACTTTGGTCAACCCCATGTAACTTATAGGTCAGGAACAGCACACTTTTCAAAACGTGTTTTTCAGCCCGAAATAAACGTGTTTTTTCAGACTGTTGAATCCCTATGTAACTGGCTGGCTCAGAAGAGCCCACTGAGTCAGCCTTTTACCCCAGTGTGCAAAAAGTGTCAAAACGTGTTTTTCAGCAGAAATAAACATGTTTCTGCAACTTTGGTCAACCCCATGTAACTTATAGGTCAGGAACAGCACACTTTTCAAAACGTGTTTTTCAGCCCGAAATAAACACGTTTTTTCAGACTGTTGAATCCCTATGTAACTGGCTGGCTCAGAACAGCCCACTGAGTCAGCCTTTTATCCCAGTGTGCAAAAAGTGTCATAACGTGTTTTTCAGCAGAAATAAACGTTTCTGCAACTTTGGTCCACCCCATGTAACTTATAGGTCAGGAACAGCACACTTTTCAAAACGTGTTTTTCAGCCCGAAATAAACGTGTTTTTTCAGACTGTTGAATCCCTATGTAACTGGCTGGCTCAGAACAGCCCACTGAGTCAGCCTTTTACCCCAGTGTGCAAAAAGTGTCAAAACGTGTTTTTCAGCAGAAATAAACATGTTTCTGCAACTTTGGTCAACCCCATGTAACTTATAGGTCAGGAACAGCACACTTTTCAAAACGTGTTTTTCAGCCCGAAATAAACACGTTTTTTCAGACTGTTGAATCCCTATGTAACTGGCTGGCTCAGAAGAGCCCACTGAGTCAGCCTTTTATCCCAGTGTGCAAAAAGTGTCAAAACGTGTTTTTCAGCAGAAATAAACATGTTTCTGCAACTTTGGTAAACCCCATGTAACTTATAGATCAGGAGCAGCACAGTTTTCAAAACGTGTTTTTCAGCCCGAAATAAACACGTTTTTTCAGACTGTTGAATCCCTATGTAACTGGCTGGCTCAGAAGAGCCCACTGAGTCAGCCTTTTACCCTAGTGTGCAAAAAGTGTCAAAACGTGTTTTTCAGCAGAAATAAACATGTTTCTGCAACTTTAGTCAACCCCATGTAACTTATAGGTCAGGAACAGCACACTTTTCAAAACGTGTTTTTCAGCCCGAAATAAACACGTTTTTTCAGACTGTTGAATCCCTATGTAACTGGCTGGCTCAGAACAGCCCACTGAGTCAGCCTTTTATCCCAGTGTGCAAAAAGTGTCAAAACGTGTTTTTCAGCAGAAATAAACATGTTTCTGCAACTTTGGTCCACCCCATGTAACTTATAGGTCAGGAACAGCACACTTTTCAAAACGTGTTTTTCAGCCCGAAATAAACGTGTTTTTTCAGACTGTTGAATCCCTATGTAACTGGCTGGCTCAGAACAGCCCACTGAGTCAGCCTTTTACCCCAATGTGCAAAAAGTGTCAAAACGTGTTTTTCAGCAGAAATAAACATGTTTCTGCAACTTTGGTCAACCCCATGTAACTTATGGGTCAGGAACAGCACACTTTTCAAAACGTGTTTTTCAGCCCGAAATAAACACGTTTTTTCAGACTGTTGAATCCCTATGTAACTGGCTGGCTCAGAAGAGCCCACTGAGTCAGCCTTTTACCCCAGTGTGCAAAAAGTGTCAAAACGTGTTTTTCAGCAGAAATAAACATGTTTCTGCAACTTTGGTCCACCCCATGTAACTTATGGGTCAGGAACAGCACACTTTTCAAAACGTGTTTTTCAGCCCGAAATAAACGTCTTTTTTCAGACTGTTGAATCCCTATGTAACTGGCTGGCTCAGAACAGCCCACTGAGTCAGCCTTTTATCCCAGTGTGCAAAAAGTGTCATAACGTGTTTTTCAGCAGAAATAAACGTTTCTGCAACTTTGGTCCACCCCATGTAACTTATAGGTCAGGAACAGCACACTTTTCAAAACATGTTTTTCAGCCCGAAATAAACGTCTTTTTTCAGACTGTTGAATCCCTATGTAACTGGCTGGCTCAGAAGAGCCCACTGAGTCAGCCTTTTACCCCAGTGTGCAAAAAGTGTCAAAACGTGTTTTTCAGCAGAAATAAACATGTTTCTGCAACTTTGGTCAACCCCATGTAACTTATAGGTCAGGAACAGCACACTTTTCAAAACGTGTTTTTCAGCCCGAAATAAACACGTTTTTTCAGACTGTTGAATCCCTATGTAACTGGCTGGCTCAGAACAGCCCACTGAGTCAGCCTTTTATCCCAGTGTGCAAAAAGTGTCATAACGTGTTTTTCAGCAGAAATAAACGTTTCTGCAACTTTGGTCCACCCCATGTAACTTATAGGTCAGGAACAGCACACTTTTCAAAACGTGTTTTTCAGCCCGAAATAAACGTCTTTTTTCAGACTGTTGAATCCCTATGTAACTGGCTGGCTCAGAAGAGCCCACTGAGTCAGCCTTTTACCCCAGTGTGCAAAAAGTGTCAAAACGTGTTTTTCAGCAGAAATAAACATGTTTCTGCAACTTTGGTCAACCCCATGTAACTTATAGGTCAGGAACAGCACACTTTTCAAAACGTGTTTTTCAGCCCGAAATAAACGTGTTTTTTCAGACTGTTGAATCCCTATGTAACTGGCTGGCTCAGAACAGCCCACTGAGTCAGCCTTTTACCCCAATGTGCAAAAAGTGTCAAAACGTGTTTTTCAGCAGAAATAAACATTTTTCTGCAACTTTGGTCAACCCCATGTAACTTATGGGTCAGGAACAGCACACTTTTCAAAACGTGTTTTTCAGCCCGAAATAAACGTCTTTTTTCAGACTGTTGAATCCCTATGTAACTGGCTGGCTCAGAACAGCCCACTGAGTCAGCCTTTTATCCCAGTGTGCAAAAAGTGTCATAACGTGTTTTTCAGCAGAAATAAACGTTTCTGCAACTTTGGTCCACCCCATGTAACTTATAGGTCAGGAACAGCACACTTTTCAAAACGTGTTTTTCAGCCCGAAATAAACGTCTTTTTTCAGACTGTTGAATCCCTATGTAACTGGCTGGCTCAGAAGAGCCCACTGAGTCAGCCTTTTACCCCAGTGTGCAAAAAGTGTCAAAACGAGTTTTTCAGCAGAAATAAACATGTTTCTGCAACTTTGGTCAACCCCATGTAACTTATAGGTCAGGAACAGCACACTTTTCAAAACGTGTTTTTCAGCCCGAAATAAACACGTTTTTTCAGACTGTTGAATCCCTATGTAACTGGCTGGCTCAGAACAGCCCACTGAGTCAGCCTTTTATCCCAGTGTGCAAAAAGTGTCATAACGTGTTTTTCAGCAGAAATAAACGTTTCTGCAACTTTGGTCCACCCCATGTAACTTATAGGTCAGGAACAGCACACTTTTCAAAACGTGTTTTTCAGCCCGAAATAAACGTGTTTTTTCAGACTGTTGAATCCCTATGTAACTGGCTGGCTCAGAAGAGCCCACTGGGTCAGCCTTTTACCCCAGTGTGCAAAAAGTGTCAAAACGTGTTTTTCAGCAGAAATAAACATGTTTCTGCAACTTTGGTCAACCCCATGTAACTTATAGGTCAGGAACAGCACACTTTTCAAAACGTGTTTTTCAGCCCGAAATAAACACGTTTTTTCAGACTGTTGAATCCCTATGTAACTGGCTGGCTCAGAAGAGCCCACTGGGTCAGCCTTTTACCCCAGTGTGCAAAAAGTGTCAAAACGTGTTTTTCAGCAGAAATAAACATGTTTCTGCAACTTTGGTCAACCCCATGTAACTTATAGGTCAGGAACAGCACACTTTTCAAAACGTGTTTTTCAGCCCGAAATAAACACGTTTTTTCAGACTGTTGAATCCCTATGTAACTGGCTGGCTCAGAAGAGCCCACTGAGTCAGCCTTTTATCCCAGTGTGCAAAAAGTGTCAAAACGTGTTTTTCAGCAGAAATAAACATGTTTCTGCAACTTTGGTAAACCCCATGTAACTTATAGATCAGGAGCAGCACAGTTTTCAAAACGTGTTTTTCAGCCCGAAATAAACACGTTTTTTCAGACTGTTGAATCCCTATGTAACTGGCTGGCTCAGAAGAGCCCACTGAGTCAGCCTTTTATCCCAGTGTGCAAAAAGTGTCAAAACGTGTTTTTCAGCAGAAATAAACATGTTTCTGCAACTTTGGTCAACCCCATGTAACTTATGGGTCAGGAACAGCACACTTTTCAAAACGTGTTTTTCAGCCCGAAATAAACACGTTTTTTCAGACTGTTGAATCCCTATGTAACTGGCTGGCTCAGAAGAGCCCACTGAGTCAGCCTTTTACCCCAGTGTGCAAAAAGTGTCAAAACGTGTTTTTCAGCAGAAATAAACATGTTTCTGCAACTTTGGTCAACCCCATGTAACTTATAGGTCAGGAACAGCACACTTTTCAAAACGTGTTTTTCAGCCCGAAATAAACGTGTTTTTTCAGACTGTTGAATCCCTATGTAACTGGCTGGCTCAGAACAGCCCACTGAGTCAGCCTTTTACCCCAGTGTGCAAAAAGTGTAAAAACGTGTTTTTCAGCAGAAATAAACATGTTTCTGCAACTTTGGTCAACCCCATGTAACTTATAGGTCAGGAACAGCACACTTTTCAAAACGTGTTTTTCAGCCCGAAATAAACACGTTTTTTCAGACTGTTGAATCCCTATGTAACTGGCTGGCTCAGAAGAGCCCACTGAGTCAGCCTTTTATCCCAGTGTGCAAAAAGTGTCAAAACGTGTTTTTCAGCAGAAATAAACATGTTTCTGCAACTTTGGTAAACCCCATGTAACTTATAGATCAGGAGCAGCACAGTTTTCAAAACGTGTTTTTCAGCCCGAAATAAACACGTTTTTTCAGACTGTTGAATCCCTATGTAACTGGCTGGCTCAGAAGAGCCCACTGAGTCAGCCTTTTACCCTAGTGTGCAAAAAGTGTCAAAACGTGTTTTTCAGCAGAAATAAACATGTTTCTGCAACTTTAGTCAACCCCATGTAACTTATAGGTCAGGAACAGCACACTTTTCAAAACGTGTTTTTCAGCCCGAAATAAACACGTTTTTTCAGACTGTTGAATCCCTATGTAACTGGCTGGCTCAGAACAGCCCACTGAGTCAGCCTTTTATCCCAGTGTGCAAAAAGTGTCAAAACGTGTTTTTCAGCAGAAATAAACATGTTTCTGCAACTTTGGTCCACCCCATGTAACTTATAGGTCAGGAACAGCACACTTTTCAAAACGTGTTTTTCAGCCCGAAATAAACGTGTTTTTTCAGACTGTTGAATCCCTATGTAACTGGCTGGCTCAGAACAGCCCACTGAGTCAGCCTTTTACCCCAATGTGCAAAAAGTGTCAAAACGTGTTTTTCAGCAGAAATAAACATGTTTCTGCAACTTTGGTCAACCCCATGTAACTTATGGGTCAGGAACAGCACACTTTTCAAAACGTGTTTTTCAGCCCGAAATAAACACGTTTTTTCAGACTGTTGAATCCCTATGTAACTGGCTGGCTCAGAAGAGCCCACTGAGTCAGCCTTTTACCCCAGTGTGCAAAAAGTGTCAAAACGTGTTTTTCAGCAGAAATAAACATGTTTCTGCAACTTTGGTCCACCCCATGTAACTTATGGGTCAGGAACAGCACACTTTTCAAAACGTGTTTTTCAGCCCGAAATAAACGTCTTTTTTCAGACTGTTGAATCCCTATGTAACTGGCTGGCTCAGAACAGCCCACTGAGTCAGCCTTTTATCCCAGTGTGCAAAAAGTGTCATAACGTGTTTTTCAGCAGAAATAAACGTTTCTGCAACTTTGGTCCACCCCATGTAACTTATAGGTCAGGAACAGCACACTTTTCAAAACATGTTTTTCAGCCCGAAATAAACGTCTTTTTTCAGACTGTTGAATCCCTATGTAACTGGCTGGCTCAGAAGAGCCCACTGAGTCAGCCTTTTACCCCAGTGTGCAAAAAGTGTCAAAACGTGTTTTTCAGCAGAAATAAACATGTTTCTGCAACTTTGGTCAACCCCATGTAACTTATAGGTCAGGAACAGCACACTTTTCAAAACGTGTTTTTCAGCCCGAAATAAACACGTTTTTTCAGACTGTTGAATCCCTATGTAACTGGCTGGCTCAGAACAGCCCACTGAGTCAGCCTTTTATCCCAGTGTGCAAAAAGTGTCATAACGTGTTTTTCAGCAGAAATAAACGTTTCTGCAACTTTGGTCCACCCCATGTAACTTATAGGTCAGGAACAGCACACTTTTCAAAACGTGTTTTTCAGCCCGAAATAAACACGTTTTTTCAGACTGTTGAATCCCTATGTAACTGGCTGGCTCAGAACAGCCCACTGAGTCAGCCTTTTATCCCAGTGTGCAAAAAGTGTCATAACGTGTTTTTCAGCAGAAATAAACGTTTCTGCAACTTTGGTCCACCCCATGTAACTTATAGGTCAGGAACAGCACACTTTTCAAAACGTGTTTTTCAGCCCGAAATAAACGTGTTTTTTCAGACTGTTGAATCCCTATGTAACTGGCTGGCTCAGAACAGCCCACTGAGTCAGCCTTTTACCCCAGTGTGCAAAAAGTGTCAAAACGTGTTTTTCAGCAGAAATAAACATGTTTCTGCAACTTTGGTCAACCCCATGTAACTTATAGGTCAGGAACAGCACACTTTTCAAAACGTGTTTTTCAGCCCGAAATAAACGTCTTTTTTCAGACTTTTGAATCCCTATGTAACTGGCTGGCTCAGAAGAGCCCACTGGGTCAGCCTTTTACCCCAGTGTGCAAAAAGTGTCAAAACGTGTTTTTCAGCAGAAATAAACATGTTTCTGCAACTTTGGTCAACGCCATGTAACTTATAGGTCAGGAACAGCACAGTTTTCAAAACGTGTTTTTCAGCCCGAAATAAACACGTTTTTTCAGACTGTTGAATCCCTATGTAACTGGCTAGCTCAGAAGAGCCCACTGGGTCAGCCTTTTACCCCAGTGTGCAAAAAGTGTCAAAACGTGTTTTTCAGCAGAAATAAACATGTTTCTGCAACTTTGGTCAACCCCATGTAACTTATAGGTCAGGAACAGCACACTTTTCAAAACGTGTTTTTCAGACCGAAATAAACACGTTTTTTCAGACTGTTGAATCCCTATGTAACTGGCTGGCTCAGAAGAGCCCACTGAGTCAGCCTTTTATCCCAGTGTGCAAAAAGTGTCAAAACGTGTTTTTCAGCAGAAATAAACATGTTTCTGCAACTTTGGTAAACCCCATGTAACTTATAGATCAGGAGCAGCACAGTTTTCAAAACGTGTTTTTCAGCCCGAAATAAACATGTTTTTTCAGACTGTTGAATCCCTATGTAACTGGCTGGCTCAGAAGAGCCCACTGAGTCAGCCTTTTATCCCAGTGTGCAAAAAGTGTCAAAACGTGTTTTTCAGCAGAAATAAACATGTTTCTGCAACTTTGGTCAACCCCATGTAACTTATGGGTGAGGAACAGCACACTTTTCAAAACGTGTTTTTCAGCCCGAAATAAACACGTTTTTTCAGACTGTTGAATCCCTATGTAACTGGCTGGCTCAGAAGAGCCCACTGAGTCAGCCTTTTACCCTAGTGTGCAAAAAGTGTCAAAACGTGTTTTTCAGCAGAAATAAACATGTTTCTGCAACTTTGGTCAACCCCATGTAACTTATAGGTCAGGAACAGCACACTTTTCAAAACGTGTTTTTCAGCCCGAAATAAACACGTTTTTTCAGACTGTTGAATCCCTATGTAACTGGCTGGCTCAGAACAGCCCACTGAGTCAGCCTTTTATCCCAGTGTGCAAAAAGTGTCAAAACGTGTTTTTCAGCAGAAATAAACATGTTTCTGCAACTTTGGTCCACCCCATGTAACTTATAGGTCAGGAACAGCACACTTTTCAAAACGTGTTTTTCAGCCCGAAATAAACGTGTTTTTTCAGACTGTTGAATCCCTATGTAACTGGCTGGCTCAGAACAGCCCACTGAGTCAGCCTTTTACCACAATGTGCAAAAAGTGTCAAAACGTGTTTTTCAGCAGAAATAAACATGTTTCTGCAACTTTGGTCAACCCCATGTAACTTATGGGTCAGGAACAGCACACTTTTCAAAACGTGTTTTTCAGCCCGAAATAAACACGTTTTTTCAGACTGTTGAATCCCTATGTAACTGGCTGGCTCAGAAGAGCCCACTGAGTCAGCCTTTTACCCCAGTGTGCAAAAAGTGTCAAAACGTGTTTTTCAGCAGAAATAAACATGTTTCTGCAACTTTGGTCCACCCCATGTAACTTATAGGTCAGGAACAGCACACTTTTCAAAACGTGTTTTTCAGCCCGAAATAAACGTCTTTTTTCAGACTGTTGAATCCCTATGTAACTGGCTGGCTCAGAACAGCCCACTGAGTCAGCCTTTTACCCCAATGTGCAAAAAGTGTCAAAACGTGTTTTTCAGCAGAAATAAACATGTTTCTGCAACTTTGGTCAACCCCATGTAACTTATGGGTCAGGAACAGCACACTTTTCAAAACGTGTTTTTCAGCCCGAAATAAACACGTTTTTTCAGACTGTTGAATCCCTATGTAACTGGCTGGCTCAGAAGAGCCCACTGAGTCAGCCTTTTACCCCAGTGTGCAAAAAGTGTCAAAACGTGTTTTTCAGCAGAAATAAACATGTTTCTGCAACTTTGGTCCACCCCATGTAACTTATGGGTCAGGAACAGCACACTTTTCAAAACGTGTTTTTCAGCCCGAAATAAACGTCTTTTTTCAGACTGTTGAATCCCTATGTAACTGGCTGGCTCAGAAGAGCCCACTGAGTCAGCCTTTTATCCCAGTGTGCAAAAAGTGTCATAACGTGTTTTTCAGCAGAAATAAACGTTTCTGCAACTTTGGTCCACCCCATGTAACTTATAGGTCAGGAACAGCACACTTTTCAAAACGTGTTTTTCAGCCCGAAATAAACGTCTTTTTTCAGACTGTTGAATCCCTATGTAACTGGCTGGCTCAGAAGAGCCCACTGGGTCAGCCTTTTACCCCAGTGTGCAAAAAGTGTCAAAACGTGTTTTTCAGCAGAAATAAACATGTTTCTGCAACTTTGGTCAACCCCATGTAACTTATAGGTCAGGAACAGCACACTTTTCAAAACGTGTTTTTCAGCCCGAAATAAACGTCTTTTTTCAGACTGTTGAATCCCTATGTAACTGGCTGGCTCAGAAGAGCCCACTGGGTCAGCCTTTTATCCCAGTGTGCAAAAAGTGTCAAAACGTGTTTTTCAGCAGAAATAAACATGTTTCTGCAACTTTGGTCAACCCCATGTAACTTATGGGTCAGGAACAGCACACTTTTCAAAACGTGTTTTTCAGCCCGAAATAAACACGTTTTTTCAGACTGTTGAATCCCTATGTAACTGGCTGGCTCAGAAGAGCCCACTGAGTCAGCCTTTTACCCTAGTGTGCAAAAAGTGTCAAAACGTGTTTTTCAGCAGAAATAAACATGTTTCTGCAACTTTGGTAAACCCCATGTAACTTATGGGTCAGGAACAGAACACGTTTCAAAACATGTTTTTCAGCCCGAAATAAACACGTTTTTTCAGACTGTTGAATCCCAATGTATCTGCCTGGCTCAGAAGAGCCCACTGAGTCAGCCCTTAACCCCAGTGTGCAGAAAGTGTCAAAACGTGTTTTTCAGCAGAAATAAACATGTTTCTGCAACTTTGGTCAACCCCATATAACTTATGGGTCAGGAACAGAACCCGTTTCAAAACGTGTTTTTCAGCCCGAAATAAACGTCTTTTTTCAGACTGTTGAATCCCTATGTAACTGGCTGGCTCAGAACAGCCCACTGAGTCAGCCTTTTATCCCAGTGTGCAAAAAGTGTCATAACGTGTTTTTCAGCAGAAATAAACGTTTCTGCAACTTTGGTCCACCCCATGTAACTTATAGGTCAGGAACAGCACACTTTTCAAAACGTGTTTTTCAGCCCGAAATAAACGTCTTTTTTCAGACTGTTGAATCCCTATGTAACTGGCTGGCTCAGAAGAGCCCACTGGGTCAGCCTTTTACCCCAGTGTGCAAAAAGTGTCAAAACGTGTTTTTCAGCAGAAATAAACATGTTTCTGCAACTTTGGTCAACCCCATGTAACTTATAGGTCAGGAACAGCACACTTTTCAAAACGTGTTTTTCAGCCCGAAATAAACGCGTTTTTTCAGACTGTTGAATCCCAATGTATCTGCCTGGCTCAGAAGAGCCCACTGAGTCAGCCCTTAACCCCAGTGTGCAGAAAGTGTCAAAACGTGTTTTTCAGCAGAAATAAACATGTTTCTGCAACTTTGGTCAACCCCATGTAACTTATGGGTCAGGAACAGAACCCGTTTCAAAACATGTTTTTCAGCCCGAAATAAACACGTTTTTTCAGACTGTTGAATCCCAATGTATCTGCCTGGCTCAGAAGAGCCCACTGAGTCAGCCCTTAACCCCAGTGTGCAGAAAGTGTCAAAACGTGTTTTTCAGCAGAAATAAACATGTTTCTGCAACTTTGGTCAACCCCATGTAACTTATAGGTTAGGAACAGCACACTTTTCAAAACGTGTTTTTCAGCCCGAAATAAACACGTTTTTTCAGACTGTTGAATCCCTATGTAACTGGCTGGCTCAGAAGAGCCCACTGAGTCAGCCTTTTACCCCAGTGTGCAAAAAGTGTCAAAACGTGTTTTTCAGCAGAAATAAACATGTTTCTGCAACTTTGGTCAACCCCATGTAACTTATAGGTCAGGAACAGCACACTTTTCAAAACGTGTTTTTCAGCCCGAAATAAACACGTTTTTTCAGACTGTTGAATCCCTATGTAACTGGCTGGCTCAGAACAGCCCACTGAGTCAGCCTTTTATCCCAGTGTGCAAAAAGTGTCATAACGTGTTTTTCAGCAGAAATAAACGTTTCTGCAACTTTGGTCCACCCCATGTAACTTATAGGTCAGGAACAGCACACTTTTCAAAACGTGTTTTTCAGCCCGAAATAAACGTGTTTTTTCAGACTGTTGAATCCCTATGTAACTGGCTGGCTCAGAACAGCCCACTGAGTCAGCCTTTTACCCCAGTGTGCAAAAAGTGTCAAAACGTGTTTTTCAGCAGAAATAAACATGTTTCTGCAACTTTGGTCAACCCCATGTAACTTATAGGTCAGGAACAGCACACTTTTCAAAACGTGTTTTTCAGCCCGAAATAAACACGTTTTTTCAGACTGTTGAATCCCTATGTAACTGGCTGGCTCAGAAGAGCCCACTGAGTCAGCCTTTTATCCCAGTGTGCAAAAAGTGTCAAAACGTGTTTTTCAGCAGAAATAAACATGTTTCTGCAACTTTGGTAAACCCCATGTAACTTATAGATCAGGAGCAGCACAGTTTTCAAAACGTGTTTTTCAGCCCGAAATAAACACGTTTTTTCAGACTGTTGAATCCCTATGTAACTGGCTGGCTCAGAAGAGCCCACTGAGTCAGCCTTTTACCCTAGTGTGCAAAAAGTGTCAAAACGTGTTTTTCAGCAGAAATAAACATGTTTCTGCAACTTTGGTCAACCCCATGTAACTTATAGGTCAGGAACAGCACACTTTTCAAAACGTGTTTTTCAGCCCGAAATAAACACGTTTTTTCAGACTGTTGAATCCCTATGTAACTGGCTGGCTCAGAACAGCCCACTGAGTCAGCCTTTTATCCCAGTGTGCAAAAAGTGTCAAAACGTGTTTTTCAGCAGAAATAAACATGTTTCTGCAACTTTGGTCAACCCCATTTAACTTATGGGTCAGGAACAGCACACTTTTCAACACGTGTTTTTAAGCCCGAAATAAACACGTTTTTTCAGACTGTTGAATCCCTATATAACTGGCTGGCTCAGAAGAGCCCACTGAGTCAGCCTTTTACCCCAGTGTGGAAAAAGTGTCAAAACGTGTTTTTCAGCAGAAATAAACATGTTTCTGCAACTTTGGTAAACCCCATGTAACTTATAGATCAGGAGCAGCACAGTTTTCAAAACGTGTCTTTCAGCCCGAAATAAACACGTTTTTTCAGACTGTTGAATCCCTATGTAACTGGCTGGCTCAGAAGAGCCCACTGAGTCAGCCTTTTATCCCAGTGTGCAAAAAGTGTCAAAACGTGTTTTTCAGCAGAAATAAACATGTTTCTGCAACTTTGGTCAACCCCATGTAACTTATGGGTCAGGAACAGCACACTTTTCAAAACGTGTTTTTCAGCCCGAAATAAACACGTTTTTTCAGACTGTTGAATCCCTATGTAACTGGCTGGCTCAGAAGAGCCCACTGAGTCAGCCTTTTACCCTAGTGTGCAAAAAGTGTCAAAACGTGTTTTTCAGCAGAAATAAACATGTTTCTGCAACTTTGGTAAACCCCATGTAACTTATGGGTCAGGAACAGAACACGTTTCAAAACATATTTTTCAGCCCGAAATAAACGCGTTTTTTCAGACTGTTGAATCCCAATGTATCTGCCTGGCTCAGAAGAGCCCACTGAGTCAGCCCTTAACCCCAGTGTGCAGAAAGTGTCAAAACGTGTTTTTCAGCAGAAATAAACATGTTTCTGCAACTTTGGTCAACCCCATGTAACTTATGGGTCAGGAACAGAACCCGTTTCAAAACATGTTTTTCAGCCCGAAATAAACGCGTTTTTTCAGACTGTTGAATCCCAATGTATCTGCCTGGCTCAGAAGAGCCCACTGAGTCAGCCCTTAACCCCAGTGTGCAGAAAGTGTCAAAACGTGTTTTTCAGCAGAAATAAACATGTTTCTGCAACTTTGGTCAACCCCATGTAACTTATGGGTCAGGAACAGCACACTTTTCAAAACGTGTTTTTCAGCCCGAAATAAACACGTTTTTTCAGACTGTTGAATCCCTATGTAACTGGCTGGCTCAGAAGAGCCCACTGAGTCAGCCTTTTACCCCAGTGTGCAAAAAGTGTCAAAACGTGTTTTTCAGCAGAAATAAACATGTTTCTGCAACTTTGGTCAACCCCATGTAACTTATAGGTCAGGAACAGCACACTTTTCAAAACGTGTTTTTCAGCCCGAAATAAACACGTTTTTTCAGACTGTTGAATCCCTATGTAACTGGCTGGCTCAGAACAGCCCACTGAGTCAGCCTTTTATCCCAGTGTGCAAAAAGTGTCATAACGTGTTTTTCAGCAGAAATAAACGTTTCTGCAACTTTGGTCCACCCCATGTAACTTATAGGTCAGGAACAGCACACTTTTCAAAACGTGTTTTTCAGCCCGAAATAAACGTGTTTTTTCAGACTGTTGAATCCCTATGTAACTGGCTGGCTCAGAACAGCCCACTGAGTCAGCCTTTTACCCCAGTGTGCAAAAAGTGTCAAAACGTGTTTTTCAGCAGAAATAAACATGTTTCTGCAACTTTGGTCAACCCCATGTAACTTATAGGTCAGGAACAGCACACTTTTCAAAACGTGTTTTTCAGCCCGAAATAAACACGTTTTTTCAGACTGTTGAATCCCTATGTAACTGGCTGGCTCAGAAGAGCCCACTGAGTCAGCCTTTTATCCCAGTGTGCAAAAAGTGTCAAAACGTGTTTTTCAGCAGAAATAAACATGTTTCTGCAACTTTGGTAAACCCCATGTAACTTATAGATCAGGAGCAGCACAGTTTTCAAAACGTGTTTTTCAGCCCGAAATAAACACGTTTTTTCAGACTGTTGAATCCCTATGTAACTGGCTGGCTCAGAAGAGCCCACTGAGTCAGCCTTTTACCCTAGTGTGCAAAAAGTGTCAAAACGTGTTTTTCAGCAGAAATAAACATGTTTCTGCAACTTTGGTCAACCCCATGTAACTTATAGGTCAGGAACAGCACACTTTTCAAAACGTGTTTTTCAGCCCGAAATAAACACGTTTTTTCAGACTGTTGAATCCCTATGTAACTGGCTGGCTCAGAACAGCCCACTGAGTCAGCCTTTTATCCCAGTGTGCAAAAAGTGTCAAAACGTGTTTTTCAGCAGAAATAAACATGTTTCTGCAACTTTGGTCAACCCCATTTAACTTATGGGTCAGGAACAGCACACTTTTCAACACGTGTTTTTAAGCCCGAAATAAACACGTTTTTTCAGACTGTTGAATCCCTATATAACTGGCTGGCTCAGAAGAGCCCACTGAGTCAGCCTTTTACCCCAGTGTGCAAAAAGTGTCAAAACGTGTTTTTCAGCAGAAATAAACATGTTTCTGCAACTTTGGTCCACCCCATGTAACTTATGGGTCAGGAACAGCACACTTTTCAAAACGTGTTTTTCAGCCCGAAATAAACGTCTTTTTTCAGACTGTTGAATCCCTATGTAACTGGCTGGCTCAGAACAGCCCACTGAGTCAGCCTTTTATCCCAGTGTGCAAAAAGTGTCATAACGTGTTTTTCAGCAGAAATAAACGTTTCTGCAACTTTGGTCCACCCCATGTAACTTATAGGTCAGGAACAGCACACTTTTCAAAACATGTTTTTCAGCCCGAAATAAACGTCTTTTTTCAGACTGTTGAATCCCTATGTAACTGGCTGGCTCAGAAGAGCCCACTGAGTCAGCCTTTTACCCCAGTGTGCAAAAAGTGTCAAAACGTGTTTTTCAGCAGAAATAAACATGTTTCTGCAACTTTGGTCAACCCCATGTAACTTATAGGTCAGGAACAGCACACTTTTCAAAACGTGTTTTTCAGCCCGAAATAAACACGTTTTTTCAGACTGTTGAATCCCTATGTAACTGGCTGGCTCAGAACAGCCCACTGAGTCAGCCTTTTATCCCAGTGTGCAAAAAGTGTCATAACGTGTTTTTCAGCAGAAATAAACGTTTCTGCAACTTTGGTCCACCCCATGTAACTTATAGGTCAGGAACAGCACACTTTTCAAAACGTGTTTTTCAGCCCGAAATAAACACGTTTTTTCAGACTGTTGAATCCCTATGTAACTGGCTGGCTCAGAACAGCCCACTGAGTCAGCCTTTTATCCCAGTGTGCAAAAAGTGTCATAACGTGTTTTTCAGCAGAAATAAACGTTTCTGCAACTTTGGTCCACCCCATGTAACTTATAGGTCAGGAACAGCACACTTTTCAAAACGTGTTTTTCAGCCCGAAATAAACGTGTTTTTTCAGACTGTTGAATCCCTATGTAACTGGCTGGCTCAGAACAGCCCACTGAGTCAGCCTTTTACCCCAGTGTGCAAAAAGTGTCAAAACGTGTTTTTCAGCAGAAATAAACATGTTTCTGCAACTTTGGTCAACCCCATGTAACTTATAGGTCAGGAACAGCACACTTTTCAAAACGTGTTTTTCAGCCCGAAATAAACGTCTTTTTTCAGACTGTTGAATCCCTATGTAACTGGCTGGCTCAGAACAGCCCACTGAGTCAGCCTTTTATCCCAGTGTGCAAAAAGTGTCATAACGTGTTTTTCAGCAGAAATAAACGTTTCTGCAACTTTGGTCCACCCCATGTAACTTATAGGTCAGGAACAGCACACTTTTCAAAACGTGTTTTTCAGCCCGAAATAAACACGTTTTTTCAGACTGTTGAATCCCTATGTAACTGGCTGGCTCAGAACAGCCCACTGAGTCAGCCTTTTATCCCAGTGTGCAAAAAGTGTCATAACGTGTTTTTCAGCAGAAATAAACGTTTCTGCAACTTTGGTCCACCCCATGTAACTTATAGGTCAGGAACAGCACACTTTTCAAAACGTGTTTTTCAGCCCGAAATAAACGTGTTTTTTCAGACTGTTGAATCCCTATGTAACTGGCTGGCTCAGAACAGCCCACTGAGTCAGCCTTTTACCCCAGTGTGCAAAAAGTGTCAAAACGTGTTTTTCAGCAGAAATAAACATGTTTCTGCAACTTTGGTCAACCCCATGTAACTTATAGGTCAGGAACAGCACACTTTTCAAAACGTGTTTTTCAGCCCGAAATAAACGTCTTTTTTCAGACTGTTGAATCCCTATGTAACTGGCTGGCTCAGAAGAGCCCACTGGGTCAGCCTTTTACCCCAGTGTGCAAAAAGTGTCAAAACGTGTTTTTCAGCAGAAATAAACATGTTTCTGCAACTTTGGTCAACCCCATGTAACTTATAGGTCAGGAACAGCACAGTTTTCAAAACGTGTTTTTCAGCCCGAAATAAACACGTTTTTTCAGACTGTTGAATCCCTATGTAACTGGCTAGCTCAGAAGAGCCCACTGGGTCAGCCTTTTACCCCAGTGTGCAAAAAGTGTCAAAACGTGTTTTTCAGCAGAAATAAACATGTTTCTGCAACTTTGGTCAACCCCATGTAACTTATAGGTCAGGAACAGCACACTTTTCAAAACGTGTTTTTCAGCCCGAAATAAACACGTTTTTTCAGACTGTTGAATCCCTATGTAACTGGCTGGCTCAGAAGAGCCCACTGAGTCAGCCTTTTATCCCAGTGTGCAAAAAGTGTCAAAACGTGTTTTTCAGCAGAAATAAACATGTTTCTGCAACTTTGGTAAACCCCATGTAACTTATAGATCAGGAGCAGCACAGTTTTCAAAACGTGTTTTTCAGCCCGAAATAAACACGTTTTTTCAGACTGTTGAATCCCTATGTAACTGGCTGGCTCAGAAGAGCCCACTGAGTCAGCCTTTTATCCCAGTGTGCAAAAAGTGTCAAAACGTGTTTTTCAGCAGAAATAAACATGTTTCTGCAACTTTGGTCAACCCCATGTAACTTATGGGTCAGGAACAGCACACTTTTCAAAACGTGTTTTTCAGCCCGAAATAAACACGTTTTTTCAGACTGTTGAATCCCTATGTAACTGGCTGGCTCAGAAGAGCCCACTGAGTCAGCCTTTTACCCCAGTGTGCAAAAAGTGTCAAAACGTGTTTTTCAGCAGAAATAAACATGTTTCTGCAACTTTGGTCAACCCCATGTAACTTATAGGTCAGGAACAGCACACTTTTCAAAACGTGTTTTTCAGCCCGAAATAAACACGTTTTTTCAGACTGTTGAATCCCTATGTAACTGGCTGGCTCAGAACAGCCCACTGAGTCAGCCTTTTATCCCAGTGTGCAAAAAGTGTCATAACGTGTTTTTCAGCAGAAATAAACGTTTCTGCAACTTTGGTCCACCCCATGTAACTTTTAGGTCAGGAACAGCACACTTTTCAAAACGTGTTTTTCAGCCCGAAATAAACGTGTTTTTTCAGACTGTTGAATCCCTATGTAACTGGCTGGCTCAGAACAGCCCACTGAGTCAGCCTTTTACCCCAGTGTGCAAAAAGTGTCAAAACGTGTTTTTCAGCAGAAATAAACATGTTTCTGCAACTTTGGTCAACCCCATGTAACTTATAGGTCAGGAACAGCACACTTTTCAAAACGTGTTTTTCAGCCCGAAATAAACACGTTTTTTCAGACTGTTGAATCCCTATGTAACTGGCTGGCTCAGAAGAGCCCACTGAGTCAGCCTTTTATCCCAGTGTGCAAAAAGTGTCAAAACGTGTTTTTCAGCAGAAATAAACATGTTTCTGCAACTTTGGTAAACCCCATGTAACTTATAGATCAGGAGCAGCACAGTTTTCAAAACGTGTTTTTCAGCCCGAAATAAACACGTTTTTTCAGACTGTTGAATCCCTATGTAACTGGCTGGCTCAGAAGAGCCCACTGAGTCAGCCTTTTACCCTAGTGTGCAAAAAGTGTCAAAACGTGTTTTTCAGCAGAAATAAACATGTTTCTGCAACTTTAGTCAACCCCATGTAACTTAAAGGTCAGGAACAGCACACTTTTCAAAACGTGTTTTTCAGCCCGAAATAAACACGTTTTTTCAGACTGTTGAATCCCTATGTAACTGGCTGGCTCAGAACAGCCCACTGAGTCAGCCTTTTATCCCAGTGTGCAAAAAGTGTCAAAACGTGTTTTTCAGGAGAAATAAACATGTTTCTGCAACTTTGGTCCACCCCATGTAACTTATAGGTCAGGAACAGCACACTTTTCAAAACGTGTTTTTCAGCCCGAAATAAACGTGTTTTTTCAGACTGTTGAATCCCTATGTAACTGGCTGGCTCAGAACAGCCCACTGAGTCAGCCTTTTACCCCAATGTGCAAAAAGTGTCAAAACGTGTTTTTCAGCAGAAATAAACATGTTTCTGCAACTTTGGTCAACCCCATGTAACTTATGGGTCAGGAACAGCACACTTTTCAAAACGTGTTTTTCAGCCCGAAATAAACACGTTTTTTCAGACTGTTGAATCCCTATGTAACTGGCTGGCTCAGAAGAGCCCACTGAGTCAGCCTTTTACCCCAGTGTGCAAAAAGTGTCAAAACGTGTTTTTCAGCAGAAATAAACATGTTTCTGCAACTTTGGTCCACCCCATGTAACTTATGGGTCAGGAACAGCACACTTTTCAAAACGTGTTTTTCAGCCCGAAATAAACGTCTTTTTTCAGACTGTTGAATCCCTATGTAACTGGCTGGCTCAGAACAGCCCACTGAGTCAGCCTTTTATCCCAGTGTGCAAAAAGTGTCATAACGTGTTTTTCAGCAGAAATAAACGTTTCTGCAACTTTGGTCCACCCCATGTAACTTATAGGTCAGGAACAGCACACTTTTCAAAACATGTTTTTCAGCCCGAAATAAACGTCTTTTTTCAGACTGTTGAATCCCTATGTAACTGGCTGGCTCAGAAGAGCCCACTGAGTCAGCCTTTTACCCCAGTGTGCAAAAAGTGTCAAAACGTGTTTTTCAGCAGAAATAAACATGTTTCTGCAACTTTGGTCAACCCCATGTAACTTATAGGTCAGGAACAGCACACTTTTCAAAACGTGTTTTTCAGCCCGAAATAAACACGTTTTTTCAGACTGTTGAATCCCTATGTAACTGGCTGGCTCAGAACAGCCCACTGAGTCAGCCTTTTATCCCAGTGTGCAAAAAGTGTCATAACGTGTTTTTCAGCAGAAATAAACGTTTCTGCAACTTTGGTCCACCCCATGTAACTTATAGGTCAGGAACAGCACACTTTTCAAAACGTGTTTTTCAGCCCGAAATAAACGTCTTTTTTCAGACTGTTGAATCCCTATGTAACTGGCTGGCTCAGAAGAGCCCACTGAGTCAGCCTTTTACCCCAGTGTGCAAAAAGTGTCAAAACGTGTTTTTCAGCAGAAATAAACATGTTTCTGCAACTTTGGTCAACCCCATGTAACTTATAGGTCAGGAACAGCACACTTTTCAAAACGTGTTTTTCAGCCCGAAATAAACGTGTTTTTTCAGACTGTTGAATCCCTATGTAACTGGCTGGCTCAGAACAGCCCACTGAGTCAGCCTTTTACCCCAATGTGCAAAAAGTGTCAAAACGTGTTTTTCAGCAGAAATAAACATTTTTCTGCAACTTTGGTCAACCCCATGTAACTTATGGGTCAGGAACAGCACACTTTTCAAAACGTGTTTTTCAGCCCGAAATAAACGTCTTTTTTCAGACTGTTGAATCCCTATGTAACTGGCTGGCTCAGAACAGCCCACTGAGTCAGCCTTTTATCCCAGTGTGCAAAAAGTGTCATAACGTGTTTTTCAGCAGAAATAAACGTTTCTGCAACTTTGGTCCACCCCATGTAACTTATAGGTCAGGAACAGCACACTTTTCAAAACGTGTTTTTCAGCCCGAAATAAACGTCTTTTTTCAGACTGTTGAATCCCTATGTAACTGGCTGGCTCAGAAGAGCCCACTGAGTCAGCCTTTTACCCCAGTGTGCAAAAAGTGTCAAAACGAGTTTTTCAGCAGAAATAAACATGTTTCTGCAACTTTGGTCAACCCCATGTAACTTATAGGTCAGGAACAGCACACTTTTCAAAACGTGTTTTTCAGCCCGAAATAAACACGTTTTTTCAGACTGTTGAATCCCTATGTAACTGGCTGGCTCAGAACAGCCCACTGAGTCAGCCTTTTATCCCAGTGTGCAAAAAGTGTCATAACGTGTTTTTCAGCAGAAATAAACGTTTCTGCAACTTTGGTCCACCCCATGTAACTTATAGGTCAGGAACAGCACACTTTTCAAAACGTGTTTTTCAGCCCGAAATAAACGTCTTTTTTCAGACTGTTGAATCCCTATGTAACTGGCTGGCTCAGAACAGCCCACTGAGTCAGCCTTTTATCCCAGTGTGCAAAAAGTGTCATAACGTGTTTTTCAGCAGAAATAAACATGTTTCTGCAACTTTGGTCAACCCCATGTAACTTATAGGTCAGGAACAGCACACTTTTCAAAACGTGTTTTTCAGCCCGAAATAAACACGTTTTTTCAGACTGTTGAATCCCTATGTAACTGGCTGGCTCAGAAGAGCCCACTGAGTCAGCCTTTTATCCCAGTGTGCAAAAAGTGTCAAAACGTGTTTTTCAGCAGAAATAAACATGTTTCTGCAACTTTGGTAAACCCCATGTAACTTATAGATCAGGAGCAGCACAGTTTTCAAAACGTGTTTTTCAGCCCGAAATAAACACGTTTTTTCAGACTGTTGAATCCCTATGTAACTGGCTGGCTCAGAAGAGCCCACTGAGTCAGCCTTTTATCCCAGTGTGCAAAAAGTGTCAAAACGTGTTTTTCAGCAGAAATAAACATGTTTCTGCAACTTTGGTCAACCCCATGTAACTTATGGGTCAGGAACAGCACACTTTTCAAAACGTGTTTTTCAGCCCGAAATAAACACGTTTTTTCAGACTGTTGAATCCCTATGTAACTGGCTGGCTCAGAAGAGCCCACTGAGTCAGCCTTTTACCCTAGTGTGCAAAAAGTGTCAAAACGTGTTTTTCAGCAGAAATAAACATGTTTCTGCAACTTTGGTCAACCCCATGTAACTTATAGGTCAGGAACAGCACACTTTTCAAAACGTGTTTTTCAGCCCGAAATAAACACGTTTTTTCAGACTGTTGAATCCCTATGTAACTGGCTGGCTCAGAACAGCCCACTGAGTCAGCCTTTTATCCCAGTGTGCAAAAAGTGTCAAAACGTGTTTTTCAGCAGAAATAAACATGTTTCTGCAACTTTGGTCAACCCCATGTAACTTATAGGTCAGGAACAGCACACTTTTCAAAACGTGTTTTTCAGCCCGAAATAAACGTCTTTTTTCACACTGTTGAATCCCTATGTAACTGGCTGGCTCAGAAGAGCCCACTGGGTCAGCCTTTTACCCCAGTGTGCAAAAAGTGTCAAAACGTGTTTTTCAGCAGAAATAAACATGTTTCTGCAACTTTGGTCAACCCCATGTAACTTATAGGTCAGGAACAGCACACTTTTCAAAACGTGTTTTTCAGCCCGAAATAAACACGTTTTTTCAGACTGTTGAATCCCTATGTAACTGGCTGGCTCAGAAGAGCCCACTGAGTCAGCCTTTTATCCCAGTGTGCAAAAAGTGTCAAAACGTGTTTTTCAGCAGAAATAAACATGTTTCTGCAACTTTGGTAAACCCCATGTAACTTATAGATCAGGAGCAGCACAGTTTTCAAAACGTGTCTTTCAGCCCGAAATAAACACGTTTTTTCAGACTGTTGAATCCCTATGTAACTGGCTGGCTCAGAAGAGCCCACTGAGTCAGCCTTTTATCCCAGTGTGCAAAAAGTGTCAAAACGTGTTTTTCAGCAGAAATAAACATGTTTCTGCAACTTTGGTCAACCCCATGTAACTTATGGGTCAGGAACAGCACACTTTTCAAAACGTGTTTTTCAGCCCGAAATAAACACGTTTTTTCAGACTGTTGAATCCCTATGTAACTGGCTGGCTCAGAAGAGCCCACTGAGTCAGCCTTTTACCCTAGTGTGCAAAAAGTGTCAAAACGTGTTTTTCAGCAGAAATAAACATGTTTCTGCAACTTTGGTAAACCCCATGTAACTTATGGGTCAGGAACAGAACACGTTTCAAAACATGTTTTTCAGCCCGAAATAAACGCGTTTTTTCAGACTGTTGAATCCCAATGTATCTGCCTGGCTCAGAAGAGCCCACTGAGTCAGCCCTTAACCCCAGTGTGCAGAAAGTGTCAAAACGTGTTTTTCAGCAGAAATAAACATGTTTCTGCAACTTTGGTCAACCCCATGTAACTTATGGGTCAGGAACAGAACCCGTTTCAAAACATGTTTTTCAGCCCGAAATAAACGCGTTTTTTCAGACTGTTGAATCCCAATGTATCTGCCTGGCTCAGAAGAGCCCACTGAGTCAGCCCTTAACCGCAGTGTGCAGAAAGTGTCAAAACGTGTTTTTCAGCAGAAATAAACATGTTTCTGCAACTTTGGTCAACCCCATGTAACTTATGGGTCAGGAACAGCACACTTTTCAAAACGTGTTTTTCAGCCCGAAATAAACACGTTTTTTCAGACTGTTGAATCCCTATGTAACTGGCTGGCTCAGAAGAGCCCACTGAGTCAGCCTTTTACCCCAGTGTGCAAAAAGTGTCAAAACGTGTTTTTCAGCAGAAATAAACATGTTTCTGCAACTTTGGTCAACCCCATGTAACTTATAGGTCAGGAACAGCACACTTTTCAAAACGTGTTTTTCAGCCCGAAATAAACACGTTTTTTCAGACTGTTGAATCCCTATGTAACTGGCTGGCTCAGAACAGCCCACTGAGTCAGCCTTTTATCCCAGTGTGCAAAAAGTGTCATAACGTGTTTTTCAGCAGAAATAAACGTTTCTGCAACTTTGGTCCACCCCATGTAACTTATAGGTCAGGAACAGCACACTTTTCAAAACGTGTTTTTCAGCCCGAAATAAACGTGTTTTTTCAGACTGTTGAATCCCTATGTAACTGGCTGGCTCAGAACAGCCCACTGAGTCAGCCTTTTACCCCAGTGTGCAAAAAGTGTCAAAACGTGTTTTTCAGCAGAAATAAACATGTTTCTGCAACTTTGGTCAACCCCATGTAACTTATAGGTCAGGAACAGCACACTTTTCAAAACGTGTTTTTCAGCCCGAAATAAACACGTTTTTTCAGACTGTTGAATCCCTATGTAACTGGCTGGCTCAGAAGAGCCCACTGAGTCAGCCTTTTATCCCAGTGTGCAAAAAGTGTCAAAACGTGTTTGTCAGCAGAAATAAACATGTTTCTGCAGCTTTGGTAAACCCCATGTAACTTATAGATCAGGAGCAGCACAGTTTTCAAAACGTGTTTTTCAGCCCGAAATAAACACGTTTTTTCAGACTGTTGAATCCCTATGTAACTGGCTGGCTCAGAAGAGCCCACTGAGTCAGCCTTTTACCCTAGTGTGCAAAAAGTGTCAAAACGTGTTTTTCAGCAGAAATAAACATGTTTCTGCAACTTTGGTCAACCCCATGTAACTTATAGGTCAGGAACAGCACACTTTTCAAAACGTGTTTTTCAGCCCGAAATAAACACGTTTTTTCAGACTGTTGAATCCCTATGTAACTGGCTGGCTCAGAACAGCCCACTGAGTCAGCCTTTTATCCCAGTGTGCAAAAAGTGTCAAAACGTGTTTTTCAGCAGAAATAAACATGTTTCTGCAACTTTGGTCCACCCCATGTAACTTATAGGTCAGGAACAGCACACTTTTCAAAACGTGTTTTTCAGCCCGAAATAAACGTGTTTTTTCAGACTGTTGAATCCCTATGTAACTGGCTGGCTCAGAAGAGCCCACTGAGTCAGCCTTTTACCCCAGTGTGCAAAAAGTGTCAAAACGTGTTTTTCAGCAGAAATAAACATGTTTCTGCAACTTTGGTCCACCCCATGTAACTTATGGGTCAGGAACAGCACACTTTTCAAAACGTGTTTTTCAGCCCGAAATAAACGTCTTTTTTCAGACTGTTGAATCCCTATGTAACTGGCTGGCTCAGAACAGCCCACTGAGTCAGCCTTTTATCCCAGTGTGCAAAAAGTGTCATAACGTGTTTTTCAGCAGAAATAAACGTTTCTGCAACTTTGGTCCACCCCATGTAACTTATAGGTCAGGAACAGCACACTTTTCAAAACATGTTTTTCAGCCCGAAATAAACGTCTTTTTTCAGACTGTTGAATCCCTATGTAACTGGCTGGCTCAGAAGAGCCCACTGAGTCAGCCTTTTACCCCAGTGTGCAAAAAGCGTCAAAACGTGTTTTTCAGCAGAAATAAACATGTTTCTGCAACTTTGGTCAACCCCATGTAACTTATAGGTCAGGAACAGCACACTTTTCAAAACGTGTTTTTCAGCCCGAAATAAACACGTTTTTTCAGACTGTTGAATCCCTATGTAACTGGCTGGCTCAGAACAGCCCACTGAGTCAGCCTTTTATCCCAGTGTGCAAAAAGTGTCATAACGTGTTTTTCAGCAGAAATAAACGTTTCTGCAACTTTGGTCCACCCCATGTAACTTATAGGTCAGGAACAGCACACTTTTCAAAACGTGTTTTTCAGCCCGAAATAAACGTGTTTTTTCAGACTGTTGAATCCCTATGTAACTGGCTGGCTCAGAACAGCCCACTGAGTCAGCCTTTTACCCCAGTGTGCAAAAAGTGTCAAAACGTGTTTTTCAGCAGAAATAAACATGTTTCTGCAACTTTGGTCAACCCCATGTAACTTATAGGTCAGGAACAGCACACTTTTCAAAACGTGTTTTTCAGCCCGAAATAAACGTCTTTTTTCAGACTGTTGAATCCCTATGTAACTGGCTGGCTCAGAAGAGCCCACTGGGTCAGCCTTTTACCCCAGTGTGCAAAAAGTGTCAAAACGTGTTTTTCAGCAGAAATAAACATGTTTCTGCAACTTTGGTCAACCCCATGTAACTTATAGGTCAGGAACAGCACAGTTTTCAAAACGTGTTTTTCAGCCCGAAATAAACACGTTTTTTCAGACTGTTGAATCCCTATGTAACTGGCTAGCTCAGAAGAGCCCACTGGGTCAGCCTTTTACCCCAGTGTGCAAAAAGTGTCAAAACGTGTTTTTCAGCAGAAATAAACATGTTTCTGCAACTTTGGTCAACCCCATGTAACTTATAGGTCAGGAACAGCACACTTTTCAAAACGTGTTTTTCAGCCCGAAATAAACACGTTTTTTCAGACTGTTGAATCCCTATGTAACTGGCTGGCTCAGAAGAGCCCACTGAGTCAGCCTTTTATCCCAGTGTGCAAAAAGTGTCAAAACGTGTTTTTCAGCAGAAATAAACATGTTTCTGCAACTTTGGTAAACCCCATGTAACTTATAGATCAGGAGCAGCACAGTTTTCAAAACGTGTTTTTCAGCCCGAAATAAACACGTTTTTTCAGACTGTTGAATCCCTATGTAACTGGCTGGCTCAGAAGAGCCCACTGAGTCAGCCTTTTATCCCAGTGTGCAAAAAGTGTCAAAACGTGTTTTTCAGCAGAAATAAACATGTTTCTGCAACTTTGGTCAACCCCATGTAACTTATGGGTCAGGAACAGCACACTTTTCAAAACGTGTTTTTCAGCCCGAAATAAACACGTTTTTTCAGACTGTTGAATCCCTATGTAACTGGCTGGCTCAGAAGAGCCCACTGAGTCAGCCTTTTACCCCAGTGTGCAAAAAGTGTCAAAACGTGTTTTTCAGCAGAAATAAACATGTTTCTGCAACTTTGGTCAACCCCATGTAACTTATAGGTCAGGAACAGCACACTTTTCAAAACGTGTTTTTCAGCCCGAAATAAACACGTTTTTTCAGACTGTTGAATCCCTATGTAACTGGCTGGCTCAGAACAGCCCACTGAGTCAGCCTTTTATCCCAGTGTGCAAAAAGTGTCATAACGTGTTTTTCAGCAGAAATAAACGTTTCTGCAACTTTGGTCCACCCCATGTAACTTATAGGTCAGGAACAGCACACTTTTCAAAACGTGTTTTTCAGCCCGAAATAAACGTGTTTTTTCAGACTGTTGAATCCCTATGTAACTGGCTGGCTCAGAACAGCCCACTGAGTCAGCCTTTTACCCCAGTGTGCAAAAAGTGTCAAAACGTGTTTTTCAGCAGAAATAAACATGTTTCTGCAACTTTGGTAAACCCCATGTAACTTATAGATCAGGAGCAGCACAGTTTTCAAAACGTGTTTTTCAGCCCGAAATAAACACGTTTTTTCAGACTGTTGAATCCCTATGTAACTGGCTGGCTCAGAAGAGCCCACTGAGTCAGCCTTTTACCCTAGTGTGCAAAAAGTGTCAAAACGTGTTTTTCAGCAGAAATAAACATGTTTCTGCAACTTTAGTCAACCCCATGTAACTTATAGGTCAGGAACAGCACACTTTTCAAAACGTGTTTTTCAGCCCGAAATAAACACGTTTTTTCAGACTGTTGAATCCCTATGTAACTGGCTGGCTCAGAACAGCCCACTGAGTCAGCCTTTTATCCCAGTGTGCAAAAAGTGTCAAAACGTGTTTTTCAGCAGAAATAAACATGTTTCTGCAACTTTGGTCCACCCCATGTAACTTATAGGTCAGGAACAGCACACTTTTCAAAACGTGTTTTTCAGCCCGAAATAAACGTGTTTTTTCAGACTGTTGAATCCCTATGTAACTGGCTGGCTCAGAACAGCCCACTGAGTCAGCCTTTTACCCCAATGTGCAAAAAGTGTCAAAACGTGTTTTTCAGCAGAAATAAACATGTTTCTGCAACTTTGGTCAACCCCATGTAACTTATGGGTCAGGAACAGCACACTTTTCAAAACGTGTTTTTCAGCCCGAAATAAACACGTTTTTTCAGACTGTTGAATCCCTATGTAACTGGCTGGCTCAGAAGAGCCCACTGAGTCAGCCTTTTACCCCAGTGTGCAAAAAGTGTCAAAACGTGTTTTTCAGCAGAAATAAACATGTTTCTGCAACTTTGGTCCACCCCATGTAACTTATGGGTCAGGAACAGCACACTTTTCAAAACGTGTTTTTCAGCCCGAAATAAACGTCTTTTTTCAGACTGTTGAATCCCTATGTAACTGGCTGGCTCAGAACAGCCCACTGAGTCAGCCTTTTATCCCAGTGTGCAAAAAGTGTCATAACGTGTTTTTCAGCAGAAATAAACGTTTCTGCAACTTTGGTCCACCCCATGTAACTTATAGGTCAGGAACAGCACACTTTTCAAAACATGTTTTTCAGCCCGAAATAAACGTCTTTTTTCAGACTGTTGAATCCCTATGTAACTGGCTGGCTCAGAAGAGCCCACTGAGTCAGCCTTTTACCCCAGTGTGCAAAAAGTGTCAAAACGTGTTTTTCAGCAGAAATAAACATGTTTCTGCAACTTTGGTCAACCCCATGTAACTTATAGGTCAGGAACAGCACACTTTTCAAAACGTGTTTTTCAGCCCGAAATAAACACGTTTTTTCAGACTGTTGAATCCCTATGTAACTGGCTGGCTCAGAACAGCCCACTGAGTCAGCCTTTTATCCCAGTGTGCAAAAAGTGTCATAACGTGTTTTTCAGCAGAAATAAACGTTTCTGCAACTTTGGTCCACCCCATGTAACTTATAGGTCAGGAACAGCACACTTTTCAAAACGTGTTTTTCAGCCCGAAATAAACACGTTTTTTCAGACTGTTGAATCCCTATGTAACTGGCTGGCTCAGAACAGCCCACTGAGTCAGCCTTTTATCCCAGTGTGCAAAAAGTGTCATAACGTGTTTTTCAGCAGAAATAAACGTTTCTGCAACTTTGGTCCACCCCATGTAACTTATAGGTCAGGAACAGCACACTTTTCAAAACGTGTTTTTCAGCCCGAAATAAACGTGTTTTTTCAGACTGTTGAATCCCTATGTAACTGGCTGGCTCAGAACAGCCCACTGAGTCAGCCTTTTACCCCAGTGTGCAAAAAGTGTCAAAACGTGTTTTTCAGCAGAAATAAACATGTTTCTGCAACTTTGGTCAACCCCATGTAACTTATAGGTCAGGAACAGCACACTTTTCAAAACGTGTTTTTCAGCCCGAAATAAACGTCTTTTTTCAGACTGTTGAATCCCTATGTAACTGGCTGGCTCAGAACAGCCCACTGAGTCAGCCTTTTATCCCAGTGTGCAAAAAGTGTCATAACGTGTTTTTCAGCAGAAATAAACGTTTCTGCAACTTTGGTCCACCCCATGTAACTTATAGGTCAGGAACAGCACACTTTTCAAAACGTGTTTTTCAGCCCGAAATAAACACGTTTTTTCAGACTGTTGAATCCCTATGTAACTGGCTGGCTCAGAACAGCCCACTGAGTCAGCCTTTTATCCCAGTGTGCAAAAAGTGTCATAACGTGTTTTTCAGCAGAAATAAACGTTTCTGCAACTTTGGTCCACCCCATGTAACTTATAGGTCAGGAACAGCACACTTTTCAAAACGTGTTTTTCAGCCCGAAATAAACGTGTTTTTTCAGACTGTTGAATCCCTATGTAACTGGCTGGCTCAGAACAGCCCACTGAGTCAGCCTTTTACCCCAGTGTGCAAAAAGTGTCAAAACGTGTTTTTCAGCAGAAATAAACATGTTTCTGCAACTTTGGTCAACCCCATGTAACTTATAGGTCAGGAACGGCACACTTTTCAAAACGTGTTTTTCAGCCCGAAATAAACGTCTTTTTTCAGACTGTTGAATCCCTATGTAACTGGCTGGCTCAGAAGAGCCCACTGGGTCAGCCTTTTACCCCAGTGTGCAAAAAGTGTCAAAACGTGTTTTTCAGCAGAAATAAACATGTTTCTGCAACTTTGGTCAACCCCATGTAACTTATAGGTCAGGAACAGCACAGTTTTCAAAACGTGTTTTTCAGCCCGAAATAAACACGTTTTTTCAGACTGTTGAATCCCTATGTAACTGGCTAGCTCAGAAGAGCCCACTGGGTCAGCCTTTTACCCCAGTGTGCAAAAAGTGTCAAAACGTGTTTTTCAGCAGAAATAAACATGTTTCTGCAACTTTGGTCAACCCCATGTAACTTATAGGTCAGGAACAGCACACTTTTCAAAACGTGTTTTTCAGCCCGAAATAAACACGTTTTTTCAGACTGTTGAATCCCTATGTAACTGGCTGGCTCAGAAGAGCCCACTGAGTCAGCCTTTTATCCCAGTGTGCAAAAAGTGTCAAAACGTGTTTTTCAGCAGAAATAAACATGTTTCTGCAACTTTGGTAAACCCCATGTAACTTATAGATCAGGAGCAGCACAGTTTTCAAAACGTGTTTTTCAGCCCGAAATAAACACGTTTTTTCAGACTGTTGAATCCCTATGTAACTGGCTGGCTCAGAAGAGCCCACTGAGTCAGCCTTTTATCCCAGTGTGCAAAAAGTGTCAAAACGTGTTTTTCAGCAGAAATAAACATGTTTCTGCAACTTTGGTCAACCCCATGTAACTTATGGGTCAGGAACAGCACACTTTTCAAAACGTGTTTTTCAGCCCGAAATAAACACGTTTTTTCAGACTGTTGAATCCCTATGTAACTGGCTGGCTCAGAAGAGCCCACTGAGTCAGCCTTTTACCCCAGTGTGCAAAAAGTGTCAAAACGTGTTTTTCAGCAGAAATAAACATGTTTCTGCAACTTTGGTCAACCCCATGTAACTTATAGGTCAGGAACAGCACACTTTTCAAAACGTGTTTTTCAGCCCGAAATAAACACGTTTTTTCAGACTGTTGAATCCCTATGTAACTGGCTGGCTCAGAAGAGCCCACTGAGTCAGCCTTTTATCCCAGTGTGCAAAAAGTGTCAAAACGTGTTTTTCAGCAGAAATAAACATGTTTCTGCAACTTTGGTAAACCCCATGTAACTTATAGATCAGGAGCAGCACAGTTTTCAAAACGTGTTTTTCAGCCCGAAATAAACACGTTTTTTCAGACTGTTGAATCCCTATGTAACTGGCTGGCTCAGAAGAGCCCACTGAGTCAGCCTTTTACCCTAGTGTGCAAAAAGTGTCAAAACGTGTTTTTCAGCAGAAATAAACATGTTTCTGCAACTTTAGTCAACCCCATGTAACTTATAGGTCAGGAACAGCACACTTTTCAAAACGTGTTTTTCAGCCCGAAATAAACACGTTTTTTCAGACTGTTGAATCCCTATGTAACTGGCTGGCTCAGAACAGCCCACTGAGTCAGCCTTTTATCCCAGTGTGCAAAAAGTGTCAAAACGTGTTTTTCAGCAGAAATAAACATGTTTCTGCAACTTTGGTCCACCCCATGTAACTTATAGGTCAGGAACAGCACACTTTTCAAAACGTGTTTTTCAGCCCGAAATAAACGTGTTTTTTCAGACTGTTGAATCCCTATGTAACTGGCTGGCTCAGAACAGCCCACTGAGTCAGCCTTTTACCCCAATGTGCAAAAAGTGTCAAAACGTGTTTTTCAGCAGAAATAAACATGTTTCTGCAACTTTGGTCAACCCCATGTAACTTATGGGTCAGGAACAGCACACTTTTCAAAACGTGTTTTTCAGCCCGAAATAAACACGTTTTTTCAGACTGTTGAATCCCTATGTAACTGGCTGGCTCAGAAGAGCCCACTGAGTCAGCCTTTTACCCCAGTGTGCAAAAAGTGTCAAAACGTGTTTTTCAGCAGAAATAAACATGTTTCTGCAACTTTGGTCCACCCCATGTAACTTATGGGTCAGGAACAGCACACTTTTCAAAACGTGTTTTTCAGCCCGAAATAAACGTCTTTTTTCAGACTGTTGAATCCCTATGTAACTGGCTGGCTCAGAACAGCCCACTGAGTCAGCCTTTTATCCCAGTGTGCAAAAAGTGTCATAACGTGTTTTTCAGCAGAAATAAACGTTTCTGCAACTTTGGTCCACCCCATGTAACTTATAGGTCAGGAACAGCACACTTTTCAAAACGTGTTTTTCAGCCCGAAATAAACACGTTTTTTCAGACTGTTGAATCCCTATGTAACTGGCTGGCTCAGAACAGCCCACTGAGTCAGCCTTTTATCCCAGTGTGCAAAAAGTGTCATAACGTGTTTTTCAGCAGAAATAAACGTTTCTGCAACTTTGGTCCACCCCATGTAACTTATAGGTCAGGAACAGCACACTTTTCAAAACGTGTTTTTCAGCCCGAAATAAACGTGTTTTTTCAGACTGTTGAATCCCTATGTAACTGGCTGGCTCAGAACAGCCCACTGAGTCAGCCTTTTACCCCAGTGTGCAAAAAGTGTCAAAACGTGTTTTTCAGCAGAAATAAACATGTTTCTGCAACTTTGGTCAACCCCATGTAACTTATAGGTCAGGAACAGCACACTTTTCAAAACGTGTTTTTCAGCCCGAAATAAACGTCTTTTTTCAGACTTTTGAATCCCTATGTAACTGGCTGGCTCAGAAGAGCCCACTGGGTCAGCCTTTTACCCCAGTGTGCAAAAAGTGTCAAAACGTGTTTTTCAGCAGAAATAAACATGTTTCTGCAACTTTGGTCAACGCCATGTAACTTATAGGTCAGGAACAGCACAGTTTTCAAAACGTGTTTTTCAGCCCGAAATAAACACGTTTTTTCAGACTGTTGAATCCCTATGTAACTGGCTAGCTCAGAAGAGCCCACTGGGTCAGCCTTTTACCCCAGTGTGCAAAAAGTGTCAAAACGTGTTTTTCAGCAGAAATAAACATGTTTCTGCAACTTTGGTCAACCCCATGTAACTTATAGGTCAGGAACAGCACACTTTTCAAAACGTGTTTTTCAGACCGAAATAAACACGTTTTTTCAGACTGTTGAATCCCTATGTAACTGGCTGGCTCAGAAGAGCCCACTGAGTCAGCCTTTTATCCCAGTGTGCAAAAAGTGTCAAAACGTGTTTTTCAGCAGAAATAAACATGTTTCTGCAACTTTGGTAAACCCCATGTAACTTATAGATCAGGAGCAGCACAGTTTTCAAAACGTGTTTTTCAGCCCGAAATAAACATGTTTTTTCAGACTGTTGAATCCCTATGTAACTGGCTGGCTCAGAAGAGCCCACTGAGTCAGCCTTTTATCCCAGTGTGCAAAAAGTGTCAAAACGTGTTTTTCAGCAGAAATAAACATGTTTCTGCAACTTTGGTCAACCCCATGTAACTTATGGGTGAGGAACAGCACACTTTTCAAAACGTGTTTTTCAGCCCGAAATAAACACGTTTTTTCAGACTGTTGAATCCCTATGTAACTGGCTGGCTCAGAAGAGCCCACTGAGTCAGCCTTTTACCCTAGTGTGCAAAAAGTGTCAAAACGTGTTTTTCAGCAGAAATAAACATGTTTCTGCAACTTTGGTCAACCCCATGTAACTTATAGGTCAGGAACAGCACACTTTTCAAAACGTGTTTTTCAGCCCGAAATAAACACGTTTTTTCAGACTGTTGAATCCCTATGTAACTGGCTGGCTCAGAACAGCCCACTGAGTCAGCCTTTTATCCCAGTGTGCAAAAAGTGTCAAAACGTGTTTTTCAGCAGAAATAAACATGTTTCTGCAACTTTGGTCCACCCCATGTAACTTATAGGTCAGGAACAGCACACTTTTCAAAACGTGTTTTTCAGCCCGAAATAAACGTGTTTTTTCAGACTGTTGAATCCCTATGTAACTGGCTGGCTCAGAACAGCCCACTGAGTCAGCCTTTTACCCCAATGTGCAAAAAGTGTCAAAACGTGTTTTTCAGCAGAAATAAACATGTTTCTGCAACTTTGGTCAACCCCATGTAACTTATGGGTCAGGAACAGCACACTTTTCAAAACGTGTTTTTCAGCCCGAAATAAACACGTTTTTTCAGACTGTTGAATCCCTATGTAACTGGCTGGCTCAGAAGAGCCCACTGAGTCAGCCTTTTACCCCAGTGTGCAAAAAGTGTCAAAACGTGTTTTTCAGCCCGAAATAAACATGTTTCTGCAACTTTGGTCCACCCCATGTAACTTATAGGTCAGGAACAGCACACTTTTCAAAACGTGTTTTTCAGCCCGAAATAAACGTCTTTTTTCAGACTGTTGAATCCCTATGTAACTGGCTGGCTCAGAACAGCCCACTGAGTCAGCCTTTTACCCCAATGTGCAAAAAGTGTCAAAACGTGTTTTTCAGCAGAAATAAACATGTTTCTGCAACTTTGGTCAACCCCATGTAACTTATGGGTCAGGAACAGCACACTTTTCAAAACGTGTTTTTCAGCCCGAAATAAACACGTTTTTTCAGACTGTTGAATCCCTATGTAACTGGCTGGCTCAGAAGAGCCCACTGAGTCAGCCTTTTACCCCAGTGTGCAAAAAGTGTCAAAACGTGTTTTTCAGCAGAAATAAACATGTTTCTGCAACTTTGGTCCACCCCATGTAACTTATGGGTCAGGAACAGCACACTTTTCAAAACGTGTTTTTCAGCCCGAAATAAACGTCTTTTTTCAGACTGTTGAATCCCTATGTAACTGGCTGGCTCAGAAGAGCCCACTGAGTCAGCCTTTTATCCCAGTGTGCAAAAAGTGTCATAACGTGTTTTTCAGCAGAAATAAACGTTTCTGCAACTTTGGTCCACCCCATGTAACTTATAGGTCAGGAACAGCACACTTTTCAAAACGTGTTTTTCAGCCCGAAATAAACGTCTTTTTTCAGACTGTTGAATCCCTATGTAACTGGCTGGCTCAGAAGAGCCCACTGGGTCAGCCTTTTACCCCAGTGTGCAAAAAGTGTCAAAACGTGTTTTTCAGCAGAAATAAACATGTTTCTGCAACTTTGGTCAACCCCATGTAACTTATAGGTCAGGAACAGCACACTTTTCAAAACGTGTTTTTCAGCCCGAAATAAACGTCTTTTTTCAGACTGTTGAATCCCTATGTAACTGGCTGGCTCAGAAGAGCCCACTGGGTCAGCCTTTTATCCCAGTGTGCAAAAAGTGTCAAAACGTGTTTTTCAGCAGAAATAAACATGTTTCTGCAACTTTGGTCAACCCCATGTAACTTATGGGTCAGGAACAGCACACTTTTCAAAACGTGTTTTTCAGCCCGAAATAAACACGTTTTTTCAGACTGTTGAATCCCTATGTAACTGGCTGGCTCAGAAGAGCCCACTGAGTCAGCCTTTTACCCTAGTGTGCAAAAAGTGTCAAAACGTGTTTTTCAGCAGAAATAAACATGTTTCTGCAACTTTGGTAAACCCCATGTAACTTATGGGTCAGGAACAGAACACGTTTCAAAACATGTTTTTCAGCCCGAAATAAACACGTTTTTTCAGACTGTTGAATCCCAATGTATCTGCCTGGCTCAGAAGAGCCCACTGAGTCAGCCCTTAACCCCAGTGTGCAGAAAGTGTCAAAACGTGTTTTTCAGCAGAAATAAACATGTTTCTGCAACTTTGGTCAACCCCATATAACTTATGGGTCAGGAACAGAACCCGTTTCAAAACGTGTTTTTCAGCCCGAAATAAACGTCTTTTTTCAGACTGTTGAATCCCTATGTAACTGGCTGGCTCAGAACAGCCCACTGAGTCAGCCTTTTATCCCAGTGTGCAAAA
Source organism: Lepisosteus platostomus (assembly GCF_059453375.1). Classification (NCBI taxonomy): domain Eukaryota; kingdom Metazoa; phylum Chordata; class Actinopteri; order Semionotiformes; family Lepisosteidae; genus Lepisosteus; species Lepisosteus platostomus. The sequence goes on from NC_142630.1 coordinate 21,222,744, forward strand.
AGTGTCATAACGTGTTTTTCAGCAGAAATAAACGTTTCTGCAACTTTGGTCCACCCCATGTAACTTATAGGTCAGGAACAGCACACTTTTCAAAACGTGTTTTTCAGCCCGAAATAAACGTCTTTTTTCAGACTGTTGAATCCCTATGTAACTGGCTGGCTCAGAAGAGCCCACTGGGTCAGCCTTTTACCCCAGTGTGCAAAAAGTGTCAAAACGTGTTTTTCAGCAGAAATAAACATGTTTCTGCAACTTTGGTCAACCCCATGTAACTTATAGGTCAGGAACAGCACACTTTTCAAAACGTGTTTTTCAGCCCGAAATAAACGCGTTTTTTCAGACTGTTGAATCCCAATGTATCTGCCTGGCTCAGAAGAGCCCACTGAGTCAGCCCTTAACCCCAGTGTGCAGAAAGTGTCAAAACGTGTTTTTCAGCAGAAATAAACATGTTTCTGCAACTTTGGTCAACCCCATGTAACTTATGGGTCAGGAACAGAACCCGTTTCAAAACATGTTTTTCAGCCCGAAATAAACACGTTTTTTCAGACTGTTGAATCCCAATGTATCTGCCTGGCTCAGAAGAGCCCACTGAGTCAGCCCTTAACCCCAGTGTGCAGAAAGTGTCAAAACGTGTTTTTCAGCAGAAATAAACATGTTTCTGCAACTTTGGTCAACCCCATGTAACTTATAGGTTAGGAACAGCACACTTTTCAAAACGTGTTTTTCAGCCCGAAATAAACACGTTTTTTCAGACTGTTGAATCCCTATGTAACTGGCTGGCTCAGAAGAGCCCACTGAGTCAGCCTTTTACCCCAGTGTGCAAAAAGTGTCAAAACGTGTTTTTCAGCAGAAATAAACATGTTTCTGCAACTTTGGTCAACCCCATGTAACTTATAGGTCAGGAACAGCACACTTTTCAAAACGTGTTTTTCAGCCCGAAATAAACACGTTTTTTCAGACTGTTGAATCCCTATGTAACTGGCTGGCTCAGAACAGCCCACTGAGTCAGCCTTTTATCCCAGTGTGCAAAAAGTGTCATAACGTGTTTTTCAGCAGAAATAAACGTTTCTGCAACTTTGGTCCACCCCATGTAACTTATAGGTCAGGAACAGCACACTTTTCAAAACGTGTTTTTCAGCCCGAAATAAACGTGTTTTTTCAGACTGTTGAATCCCTATGTAACTGGCTGGCTCAGAACAGCCCACTGAGTCAGCCTTTTACCCCAGTGTGCAAAAAGTGTCAAAACGTGTTTTTCAGCAGAAATAAACATGTTTCTGCAACTTTGGTCAACCCCATGTAACTTATAGGTCAGGAACAGCACACTTTACAAAACGTGTTTTTCAGCCCGAAATAAACACGTTTTTTCAGACTGTTGAATCCCTATGTAACTGGCTGGCTCAGAAGAGCCCACTGAGTCAGCCTTTTATCCCAGTGTGCAAAAAGTGTCAAAACGTGTTTTTCAGCAGAAATAAACATGTTTCTGCAACTTTGGTAAACCCCATGTAACTTATAGATCAGGAGCAGCACAGTTTTCAAAACGTGTTTTTCAGCCCGAAATAAACACGTTTTTTCAGACTGTTGAATCCCTATGTAACTGGCTGGCTCAGAAGAGCCCACTGAGTCAGCCTTTTACCCTAGTGTGCAAAAAGTGTCAAAACGTGTTTTTCAGCAGAAATAAACATGTTTCTGCAACTTTGGTCAACCCCATGTAACTTATAGGTCAGGAACAGCACACTTTTCAAAACGTGTTTTTCAGCCCGAAATAAACACGTTTTTTCAGACTGTTGAATCCCTATGTAACTGGCTGGCTCAGAACAGCCCACTGAGTCAGCCTTTTATCCCAGTGTGCAAAAAGTGTCAAAACGTGTTTTTCAGCAGAAATAAACATGTTTCTGCAACTTTGGTCAACCCCATTTAACTTATGGGTCAGGAACAGCACACTTTTCAACACGTGTTTTTAAGCCCGAAATAAACACGTTTTTTCAGACTGTTGAATCCCTATATAACTGGCTGGCTCAGAAGAGCCCACTGAGTCAGCCTTTTACCCCAGTGTGGAAAAAGTGTCAAAACGTGTTTTTCAGCAGAAATAAACATGTTTCTGCAACTTTGGTAAACCCCATGTAACTTATAGATCAGGAGCAGCACAGTTTTCAAAACGTGTCTTTCAGCCCGAAATAAACACGTTTTTTCAGACTGTTGAATCCCTATGTAACTGGCTGGCTCAGAAGAGCCCACTGAGTCAGCCTTTTATCCCAGTGTGCAAAAAGTGTCAAAACGTGTTTTTCAGCAGAAATAAACATGTTTCTGCAACTTTGGTCAACCCCATGTAACTTATGGGTCAGGAACAGCACACTTTTCAAAACGTGTTTTTCAGCCCGAAATAAACACGTTTTTTCAGACTGTTGAATCCCTATGTAACTGGCTGGCTCAGAAGAGCCCACTGAGTCAGCCTTTTACCCTAGTGTGCAAAAAGTGTCAAAACGTGTTTTTCAGCAGAAATAAACATGTTTCTGCAACTTTGGTAAACCCCATGTAACTTATGGGTCAGGAACAGAACACGTTTCAAAACATATTTTTCAGCCCGAAATAAACGCGTTTTTTCAGACTGTTGAATCCCAATGTATCTGCCTGGCTCAGAAGAGCCCACTGAGTCAGCCCTTAACCCCAGTGTGCAGAAAGTGTCAAAACGTGTTTTTCAGCAGAAATAAACATGTTTCTGCAACTTTGGTCAACCCCATGTAACTTATGGGTCAGGAACAGAACCCGTTTCAAAACATGTTTTTCAGCCCGAAATAAACGCGTTTTTTCAGACTGTTGAATCCCAATGTATCTGCCTGGCTCAGAAGAGCCCACTGAGTCAGCCCTTAACCCCAGTGTGCAGAAAGTGTCAAAACGTGTTTTTCAGCAGAAATAAACATGTTTCTGCAACTTTGGTCAACCCCATGTAACTTATGGGTCAGGAACAGCACACTTTTCAAAACGTGTTTTTCAGCCCGAAATAAACACGTTTTTTCAGACTGTTGAATCCCTATGTAACTGGCTGGCTCAGAAGAGCCCACTGAGTCAGCCTTTTACCCCAGTGTGCAAAAAGTGTCAAAACGTGTTTTTCAGCAGAAATAAACATGTTTCTGCAACTTTGGTCAACCCCATGTAACTTATAGGTCAGGAACAGCACACTTTTCAAAACGTGTTTTTCAGCCCGAAATAAACACGTTTTTTCAGACTGTTGAATCCCTATGTAACTGGCTGGCTCAGAACAGCCCACTGAGTCAGCCTTTTATCCCAGTGTGCAAAAAGTGTCATAACGTGTTTTTCAGCAGAAATAAACGTTTCTGCAACTTTGGTCCACCCCATGTAACTTATAGGTCAGGAACAGCACACTTTTCAAAACGTGTTTTTCAGCCCGAAATAAACGTGTTTTTTCAGACTGTTGAATCCCTATGTAACTGGCTGGCTCAGAACAGCCCACTGAGTCAGCCTTTTACCCCAGTGTGCAAAAAGTGTCAAAACGTGTTTTTCAGCAGAAATAAACATGTTTCTGCAACTTTGGTCAACCCCATGTAACTTATAGGTCAGGAACAGCACACTTTTCAAAACGTGTTTTTCAGCCCGAAATAAACACGTTTTTTCAGACTGTTGAATCCCTATGTAACTGGCTGGCTCAGAAGAGCCCACTGAGTCAGCCTTTTATCCCAGTGTGCAAAAAGTGTCAAAACGTGTTTTTCAGCAGAAATAAACATGTTTCTGCAACTTTGGTAAACCCCATGTAACTTATAGATCAGGAGCAGCACAGTTTTCAAAACGTGTTTTTCAGCCCGAAATAAACACGTTTTTTCAGACTGTTGAATCCCTATGTAACTGGCTGGCTCAGAAGAGCCCACTGAGTCAGCCTTTTACCCTAGTGTGCAAAAAGTGTCAAAACGTGTTTTTCAGCAGAAATAAACATGTTTCTGCAACTTTGGTCAACCCCATGTAACTTATAGGTCAGGAACAGCACACTTTTCAAAACGTGTTTTTCAGCCCGAAATAAACACGTTTTTTCAGACTGTTGAATCCCTATGTAACTGGCTGGCTCAGAACAGCCCACTGAGTCAGCCTTTTATCCCAGTGTGCAAAAAGTGTCAAAACGTGTTTTTCAGCAGAAATAAACATGTTTCTGCAACTTTGGTCAACCCCATTTAACTTATGGGTCAGGAACAGCACACTTTTCAACACGTGTTTTTAAGCCCGAAATAAACACGTTTTTTCAGACTGTTGAATCCCTATATAACTGGCTGGCTCAGAAGAGCCCACTGAGTCAGCCTTTTACCCCAGTGTGGAAAAAGTGTCAAAACGTGTTTTTCAGCAGAAATAAACATGTTTCTGCAACTTTGGTAAACCCCATGTAACTTATAGATCAGGAGCAGCACAGTTTTCAAAACGTGTCTTTCAGCCCGAAATAAACACGTTTTTTCAGACTGTTGAATCCCTATGTAACTGGCTGGCTCAGAAGAGCCCACTGAGTCAGCCTTTTATCCCAGTGTGCAAAAAGTGTCAAAACGTGTTTTTCAGCAGAAATAAACATGTTTCTGCAACTTTGGTCAACCCCATGTAACTTATGGGTCAGGAACAGCACACTTTTCAAAACGTGTTTTTCAGCCCGAAATAAACACGTTTTTTCAGACTGTTGAATCCCTATGTAACTGGCTGGCTCAGAAGAGCCCACTGAGTCAGCCTTTTACCCTAGTGTGCAAAAAGTGTCAAAACGTGTTTTTCAGCAGAAATAAACATGTTTCTGCAACTTTGGTAAACCCCATGTAACTTATGGGTCAGGAACAGAACACGTTTCAAAACATGTTTTTCAGCCCGAAATAAACGCGTTTTTTCAGACTGTTGAATCCCAATGTATCTGCCTGGCTCAGAAGAGCCCACTGAGTCAGCCCTTAACCCCAGTGTGCAGAAAGTGTCAAAACGTGTTTTTCAGCAGAAATAAACATGTTTCTGCAACTTTGGTCAACCCCATGTAACTTATGGGTCAGGAACAGAACCCGTTTCAAAACATGTTTTTCAGCCCGAAATAAACGCGTTTTTTCAGACTGTTGAATCCCAATGTATCTGCCTGGCTCAGAAGAGCCCACTGAGTCAGCCCTTAACCCCAGTGTGCAGAAAGTGTCAAAACGTGTTTTTCAGCAGAAATAAACATGTTTCTGCAACTTTGGTCAACCCCATGTAACTTATGGGTCAGGAACATCACACTTTTCAAAACGTGTTTTTCAGCCCGAAATAAACACGTTTTTTCAGACTGTTGAATCCCTATGTAACTGGCTGGCTCAGAAGAGCCCACTGAGTCAGCCTTTTACCCCAGTGTGCAAAAAGTGTCAAAACGTGTTTTTCAGCAGAAATAAACATGTTTCTGCAACTTTGGTCAACCCCATGTAACTTATAGGTCAGGAACAGCACACTTTTCAAAACGTGTTTTTCAGCCCGAAATAAACACGTTTTTTCAGACTGTTGAATCCCTATGTAACTGGCTGGCTCAGAACAGCCCACTGAGTCAGCCTTTTATCCCAGTGTGCAAAAAGTGTCATAACGTGTTTTTCAGCAGAAATAAACGTTTCTGCAACTTTGGTCCACCCCATGTAACTTATAGGTCAGGAACAGCACACTTTTCAAAACGTGTTTTTCAGCCCGAAATAAACGTGTTTTTTCAGACTGTTGAATCCCTATGTAACTGGCTGGCTCAGAACAGCCCACTGAGTCAGCCTTTTACCCCAGTGTGCAAAAAGTGTCAAAACGTGTTTTTCAGCAGAAATAAACATGTTTCTGCAACTTTGGTCAACCCCATGTAACTTATAGGTCAGGAACAGCACACTTTTCAAAACGTGTTTTTCAGCCCGAAATAAACACGTTTTTTCAGACTGTTGAATCCCTATGTAACTGGCTGGCTCAGAAGAGCCCACTGAGTCAGCCTTTTATCCCAGTGTGCAAAAAGTGTCAAAACGTGTTTTTCAGCAGAAATAAACATGTTTCTGCAACTTTGGTAAACCCCATGTAACTTATAGATCAGGAGCAGCACAGTTTTCAAAACGTGTTTTTCAGCCCGAAATAAACACGTTTTTTCAGACTGTTGAATCCCTATGTAACTGGCTGGCTCAGAAGAGCCCACTGAGTCAGCCTTTTACCCTAGTGTGCAAAAAGTGTCAAAACGTGTTTTTCAGCAGAAATAAACATGTTTCTGCAACTTTGGTAAACCCCATGTAACTTATAGGTCAGGAACAGCACACTTTTCAAAACGTGTTTTTCAGCCCGAAATAAACACGTTTTTTCAGACTGTTGAATCCCTATGTAACTGGCTGGCTCAGAAGAGCCCACTGAGTCAGCCTTTTACCCTAGTGTGCAAAAAGTGTCAAAACGTGTTTTTCAGCAGAAATAAACATGTTTCTGCAACTTTGGTCAACCCCATGTAACTTATAGGTCAGGAACAGCACACTTTTCAAAACGTGTTTTTCAGCCCGAAATAAACACGTTTTTTCAGACTGTTGAATCCCTATGTAACTGGCTGGCTCAGAACAGCCCACTGAGTCAGCCTTTTATCCCAGTGTGCAAAAAGTGTCAAAACGTGTTTTTCAGCAGAAATAAACATGTTTCTGCAACTTTGGTCAACCCCATTTAACTTATGGGTCAGGAACAGCACACTTTTCAACACGTGTTTTTAAGCCCGAAATAAACACGTTTTTTCAGACTGTTGAATCCCTATATAACTGGCTGGCTCAGAAGAGCCCACTGAGTCAGCCTTTTACCCTAGTGTGCAAAAAGTGTCAAAACGTGTTTTTCAGCAGAAATAAACATGTTTCTGCAACTTTGGTAAACCCCATGTAACTTATGGGTCAGGAACAGAACACGTTTCAAAACATGTTTTTCAGCCCGAAATAAACACGTTTTTTCAGACTGTTGAATCCCAATGTATCTGCCTGGCTCAGAAGAGCCCACTGAGTCAGCCCTTAACCCCAGTGTGCAGAAAGTGTCAAAACGTGTTTTTCAGCAGAAATAAACATGTTTCTGCAACTTTGGTCAACCCCATGTAACTTATGGGTCAGGAACAGAACCCGTTTCAAAACGTGTTTTTCAGCCCGAAATAAACGTCTTTTTTCAGACTGTTGAATCCCTATGTAACTGGCTGGCTCAGAACAGCCCACTGAGTCAGCCTTTTATCCCAGTGTGCAAAAAGTGTCATAACGTGTTTTTCAGCAGAAATAAACGTTTCTGCAACTTTGGTCCACCCCATGTAACTTATAGGTCAGGAACAGCACACTTTTCAAAACGTGTTTTTCAGCCCGAAATAAACGTCTTTTTTCAGACTGTTGAATCCCTATGTAACTGGCTGGCTCAGAAGAGCCCACTGGGTCAGCCTTTTACCCCAGTGTGCAAAAAGTGTCAAAACGTGTTTTTCAGCAGAAATAAACATGTTTCTGCAACTTTGGTCAACCCCATGTAACTTATAGGTCAGGAACAGCACACTTTTCAAAACGTGTTTTTCAGCCCGAAATAAACGTCTTTTTTCAGACTGTTGAATCCCTATGTAACTGGCTGGCTCAGAAGAGCCCACTGGGTCAGCCTTTTACCCCAGTGTGCAAAAAGTGTCAAAACGTGTTTTTCAGCAGAAATAAACATGTTTCTGCAACTTTGGTAAACCCCATGTAACTTATAGATCAGGAGCAGCACAGTTTTCAAAACGTGTTTTTCAGCCCGAAATAAACGCGTTTTTTCAGACTGTTGAATCCCAATGTATCTGCCTGGCTCAGAAGAGCCCACTGAGTCAGCCCTTAACCCCAGTGTGCAGAAAGTGTCAAAACGTGTTTTTCAGCAGAAATAAACATGTTTCTGCAACTTTGGTCAACCCCATGTAACTTATGGGTCAGGAACAGAACCCGTTTCAAAACATGTTTTTCAGCCCGAAATAAACACGTTTTTTCAGACTGTTGAATCCCAATGTATCTGCCTGGCTCAGAAGAGCCCACTGAGTCAGCCCTTAACCCCAGTGTGCAGAAAGTGTCAAAACGTGTTTTTCAGCAGAAATAAACATGTTTCTGCAACTTTGGTCAACCCCATGTAACTTATAGGTTAGGAACAGAACCCGTTTCAAAACATGTTTTTCAGCCCGAAATAAACACGTTTTTTCAGACTGTTGAATCCCAATGTATCTGCCTGGCTCAGAAGAGCCCACTGAGTCAGCCCTTAACCCCAGTGTGCAGAAAGTGTCAAAACGTGTTTTTCAGCAGAAATAAACATGTTTCTGCAACTTTGGTCAACCCCATGTAACTTATAGGTTAGGAACAGCACACTTTTCAAAACGTGTTTTTCAGCCCGAAATAAACACGTTTTTTCAGAGTGTTGAATCCCTATGTAACTGGCTGGCTCAGAACAGCCCACTGAGTCAGCCTTTTATCCCAGTGTGTAAAAAGTGTCAAAACGTGTTTTTCAGCAGAAATAAACATGTTTCTGCAACTTTGGTCAACCCCATGTAACTTATAGGTCAGGAACAGCACACTTTTCAAAACGTGTTTTTCAGCCCGAAATAAACGTCTTTTTTCAGACTGTTGAATCCCTATGTAACTGGCTGGCTCAGAAGAGCCCACTGGGTCAGCCTTTTATCCCAGTGTGCAAAAAGTGTCAAAACGTGTTTTTCAGCAGAAATAAACATGTTTCTGCAACTTTGGTCAACCCCATGTAACTTATAGGTCAGGAGCAGTACAGTTTTCAAAACGTGTCTTTCAGCCCGAAATAAACACGTTTTTTCAGACTGTTGAATCCCTATGTAACTGGCTGGCTCAGAAGAGCCCACTGAGTCAGCCTTTTATCCCAGTGTGCAAAAAGTGTCAAAACGTGTTTTTCAGCAGAAATAAACATGTTTCTGCAACTTTGGTCAACCCCATGTAACTTATGGGTCAGGAACAGCACACTTTTCAAAACGTGTTTTTCAGCCCGAAATAAACACGTTTTTTCAGACTGTTGAATCCCTATGTAACTGGCTGGCTCAGAAGAGCCCACTGAGTCAGCCTTTTACCCTAGTGTGCAAAAAGTGTCAAAACGTGTTTTTCAGCAGAAATAAACATGTTTCTGCAACTTTGGTAAACCCCATGTAACTTATGGGTCAGGAACAGAACACGTTTCAAAACATGTTTTTCAGCCCGAAATAAACGCGTTTTTTCAGACTGTTGAATCCCAATGTATCTGCCTGGCTCAGAAGAGCCCACTGAGTCAGCCCTTAACCCCAGTGTGCAGAAAGTGTCAAAACTTGTTTTTCAGCAGAAATAAACATGTTTCTGCAACTTTGGTCAACCCCATGTAACTTATGGGTCAGGAACAGAACCCGTTTCAAAACATGTTTTTCAGCCCGAAATAAACGCGTTTTTTCAGACTGTTGAATCCCAATGTATCTGCCTGGCTCAGAAGAGCCCACTGAGTCAGCCCTTAACCCCAGTGTGCAGAAAGTGTCAAAACGTGTTTTTCAGCAGAAATAAACATGTTTCTGCAACTTTGGTCAACCCCATGTAACTTATGGGTCAGGAACAGCACACTTTTCAAAACGTGTTTTTCAGCCCGAAATAAACACGTTTTTTCAGACTGTTGAATCCCTATGTAACTGGCTGGCTCAGAAGAGCCCACTGAGTCAGCCTTTTACCCCAGTGTGCAAAAAGTGTCAAAACGTGTTTTTCAGCAGAAATAAACATGTTTCTGCAACTTTGGTCAACCCCATGTAACTTATAGGTCAGGAACAGCACACTTTTCAAAACGTGTTTTTCAGCCCGAAATAAACACGTTTTTTCAGACTGTTGAATCCCTATGTAACTGGCTGGCTCAGAACAGCCCACTGAGTCAGCCTTTTATCCCAGTGTGCAAAAAGTGTCATAACGTGTTTTTCAGCAGAAATAAACGTTTCTGCAACTTTGGTCCACCCCATGTAACTTATAGGTCAGGAACAGCACACTTTTCAAAACGTGTTTTTCAGCCCGAAATAAACGTGTTTTTTCAGACTGTTGAATCCCTATGTAACTGGCTGGCTCAGAACAGCCCACTGAGTCAGCCTTTTACCCCAGTGTGCAAAAAGTGTCAAAACGTGTTTTTCAGCAGAAATAAACATGTTTCTGCAACTTTGGTCAACCCCATGTAACTTATAGGTCAGAAACAGCACACTTTTCAAAACGTGTTTTTCAGCCCGAAATAAACACGTTTTTTCAGACTGTTGAATCCCTATGTAACTGGCTGGCTCAGAAGAGCCCACTGAGTCAGCCTTTTATCCCAGTGTGCAAAAAGTGTCAAAACGTGTTTTTCAGCAGAAATAAACATGTTTCTGCAACTTTGGTAAACCCCATGTAACTTATAGATCAGGAGCAGCACAGTTTTCAAAACGTGTTTTTCAGCCCGAAATAAACACGTTTTTTCAGACTGTTGAATCCCTATGTAACTGGCTGGCTCAGAAGAGCCCACTGAGTCAGCCTTTTACCCTAGTGTGCAAAAAGTGTCAAAACGTGTTTTTCAGCAGAAATAAACATGTTTCTGCAACTTTGGTCAACCCCATGTAACTTATAGGTCAGGAACAGCACACTTTTCAAAACGTGTTTTTCAGCCCGAAATAAACACGTTTTTTCAGACTGTTGAATCCCTATGTAACTGGCTGGCTCAGAACAGCCCACTGAGTCAGCCTTTTATCCCAGTGTGCAAAAAGTGTCAAAACGTGTTTTTCAGCAGAAATAAACATGTTTCTGCAACTTTGGTCAACCCCATTTAACTTATGGGTCAGGAACAGCACACTTTTCAACACGTGTTTTTAAGCCCGAAATAAACACGTTTTTTCAGACTGTTGAATCCCTATATAACTGGCTGGCTCAGAAGAGCCCACTGAGTCAGCCTTTTACCCCAGTGTGGAAAAAGTGTCAAAACGTGTTTTTCAGCAGAAATAAACATGTTTCTGCAACTTTGGTAAACCCCATGTAACTTATAGATCAGGAGCAGCACAGTTTTCAAAACGTGTCTTTCAGCCCGAAATAAACACGTTTTTTCAGACTGTTGAATCCCTATGTAACTGGCTGGCTCAGAAGAGCCCACTGAGTCAGCCTTTTATCCCAGTGTGCAAAAAGTGTCAAAACGTGTTTTTCAGCAGAAATAAACATGTTTCTGCAACTTTGGTCAACCCCATGTAACTTATGGGTCAGGAACAGCACACTTTTCAAAACGTGTTTTTCAGCCCGAAATAAACACGTTTTTTCAGACTGTTGAATCCCTATGTAACTGGCTGGCTCAGAAGAGCCCACTGAGTCAGCCTTTTACCCTAGTGTGCAAAAAGTGTCAAAACGTGTTTTTCAGCAGAAATAAACATGTTTCTGCAACTTTGGTAAACCCCATGTAACTTATGGGTCAGGAACAGAACACGTTTCAAAACATGTTTTTCAGCCCGAAATAAACGCGTTTTTTCAGACTGTTGAATCCCAATGTATCTGCCTGGCTCAGAAGAGCCCACTGAGTCAGCCCTTAACCCCAGTGTGCAGAAAGTGTCAAAACGTGTTTTTCAGCAGAAATAAACATGTTTCTGCAACTTTGGTCAACCCCATGTAACTTATGGGTCAGGAACAGAACCCGTTTCAAAACATGTTTTTCAGCCCGAAATAAACGCGTTTTTTCAGACTGTTGAATCCCAATGTATCTGCCTGGCTCAGAAGAGCCCACTGAGTCAGCCCTTAACCCCAGTGTGCAGAAAGTGTCAAAACGTGTTTTTCAGCAGAAATAAACATGTTTCTGCAACTTTGGTCAACCCCATGTAACTTATGGGTCAGGAACAGCACACTTTTCAAAACGTGTTTTTCAGCCCGAAATAAACACGTTTTTTCAGACTGTTGAATCCCTATGTAACTGGCTGGCTCAGAAGAGCCCACTGAGTCAGCCTTTTACCCCAGTGTGCAAAAAGTGTCAAAACGTGTTTTTCAGCAGAAATAAACATGTTTCTGCAACTTTGGTCAACCCCATGTAACTTATAGGTCAGGAACAGCACACTTTTCAAAACGTGTTTTTCAGCCCGAAATAAACACGTTTTTTCAGACTGTTGAATCCCTATGTAACTGGCTGGCTCAGAACAGCCCACTGAGTCAGCCTTTTATCCCAGTGTGCAAAAAGTGTCATAACGTGTTTTTCAGCAGAAATAAACGTTTCTGCAACTTTGGTCCACCCCATGTAACTTATAGGTCAGGAACAGCACACTTTTCAAAACGTGTTTTTCAGCCCGAAATAAACGTGTTTTTTCAGACTGTTGAATCCCTATGTAACTGGCTGGCTCAGAACAGCCCACTGAGTCAGCCTTTTACCCCAGTGTGCAAAAAGTGTCAAAACGTGTTTTTCAGCAGAAATAAACATGTTTCTGCAACTTTGGTCAACCCCATGTAACTTATAGGTCAGGAACAGCACACTTTTCAAAACGTGTTTTTCAGCCCGAAATAAACACGTTTTTTCAGACTGTTGAATCCCTATGTAACTGGCTGGCTCAGAAGAGCCCACTGAGTCAGCCTTTTATCCCAGTGTGCAAAAAGTGTCAAAACGTGTTTTTCAGCAGAAATAAACATGTTTCTGCAACTTTGGTAAACCCCATGTAACTTATAGATCAGGAGCAGCACAGTTTTCAAAACGTGTTTTTCAGCCCGAAATAAACACGTTTTTTCAGACTGTTGAATCCCTATGTAACTGGCTGGCTCAGAAGAGCCCACTGAGTCAGCCTTTTACCCTAGTGTGCAAAAAGTGTCAAAACGTGTTTTTCAGCAGAAATAAACATGTTTCTGCAACTTTGGTCAACCCCATGTAACTTATAGGTCAGGAACAGCACACTTTTCAAAACGTGTTTTTCAGCCCGAAATAAACACGTTTTTTCAGACTGTTGAATCCCTATGTAACTGGCTGGCTCAGAACAGCCCACTGAGTCAGCCTTTTATCCCAGTGTGCAAAAAGTGTCAAAACGTGTTTTTCAGCAGAAATAAACATGTTTCTGCAACTTTGGTCCACCCCATGTAACTTATAGGTCAGGAACAGCACACTTTTCAAAACGTGTTTTTCAGCCCGAAATAAACGTGTTTTTTCAGACTGTTGAATCCCAATGTATCTGCCTGGCTCAGAAGAGCCCACTGAGTCAGCCCTTAACCCCAGTGTGCAGAAAGTGTCAAAACGTGTTTTTCAGCAGAAATAAACATGTTTCTGCAACTTTGGTCAACCCCATGTAACTTATGGGTCAGGAACAGCACACTTTTCAAAACGTGTTTTTCAGCCCGAAATAAACACGTTTTTTCAGACTGTTGAATCCCTATGTAACTGGCTGGCTCAGAAGAGCCCACTGAGTCAGCCTTTTACCCCAGTGTGCAAAAAGTGTCAAAACGTGTTTTTCAGCAGAAATAAACATGTTTCTGCAACTTTGGTCCACCCCATGTAACTTATGGGTCAGGAACAGCACACTTTTCAAAACGTGTTTTTCAGCCCGAAATAAACGTCTTTTTTCAGACTGTTGAATCCCTATGTAACTGGCTGGCTCAGAACAGCCCACTGAGTCAGCCTTTTATCCCAGTGTGCAAAAAGTGTCATAACGTGTTTTTCAGCAGAAATAAACGTTTCTGCAACTTTGGTCCACCCCATGTAACTTATAGGTCAGGAACAGCACACTTTTCAAAACGTGTTTTTCAGCCCGAAATAAACGTCTTTTTTCAGACTGTTGAATCCCTATGTAACTGGCTGGCTCAGAAGAGCCCACTGAGTCAGCCTTTTACCCCAGTGTGCAAAAAGTGTCAAAACGTGTTTTTCAGCAGAAATAAACGTTTCTGCAACTTTGGTCAACCCCATGTAACTTATAGGTCAGGAACAGCACACTTTTCAAAACGTGTTTTTCAGCCCGAAATAAACACGTTTTTTCAGACTGTTGAATCCCTATGTAACTGGCTGGCTCAGAACAGCCCACTGAGTCAGCCTTTTATCCCAGTGTGCAAAAAGTGTCATAACGTGTTTTTCAGCAGAAATAAACGTTTCTGCAACTTTGGTCCACCCCATGTAACTTATAGGTCAGGAACAGCACACTTTTCAAAACGTGTTTTTCAGCCCGAAATAAACACGTTTTTTCAGACTGTTGAATCCCTATGTAACTGGCTGGCTCAGAACAGCCCACTGAGTCAGCCTTTTATCCCAGTGTGCAAAAAGTGTCATAACGTGTTTTTCAGCAGAAATAAACGTTTCTGCAACTTTGGTCCACCCCATGTAACTTATAGGTCAGGAACAGCACACTTTTCAAAACGTGTTTTTCAGCCCGAAATAAACGTGTTTTTTCAGACTGTTGAATCCCTATGTAACTGGCTGGCTCAGAACAGCCCACTGAGTCAGCCTTTTACCCCAGTGTGCAAAAAGTGTCAAAACGTGTTTTTCAGCAGAAATAAACATGTTTCTGCAACTTTGGTCAACCCCATGTAACTTATAGGTCAGGAACAGCACACTTTTCAAAACGTGTTTTTCAGCCCGAAATAAACGTCTTTTTTCAGACTGTTGAATCCCTATGTAACAGGCTGGCTCAGAAGAGCCCACTGGGTCAGCCTTTTACCCCAGTGTGCAAAAAGTGTCAAAACGTGTTTTTCAGCAGAAATAAACATGTTTCTGCAACTTTGGTCAACCCCATGTAACTTATAGGTCAGGAACAGCACACTTTTCAAAACGTGTTTTTCAGCCCGAAATAAACACGTTTTTTCAGACTGTTGAATCCCCATGTAACTGGCTAGCTCAGAAGAGCCCACTGGGTCAGCCTTTTACCCCAGTGTGCAAAAAGTGTCAAAACGTGTTTTTCAGCAGAAATAAACATGTTTCTGCAACTTTGGTCAACCCCATGTAACTTATAGGTCAGGAACAGCACACTTTTCAAAACGTGTTTTTCAGCCCGAAATAAACACGTTTTTTCAGACTGTTAAATCCCTATGTAACTGGCTGGCTCAGAAGAGCCCACTGAGTCAGCCTTTTATCCCAGTGTGCAAAAAGTGTCAAAACGTGTTTTTCAGCAGAAATAAACATGTTTCTGCAACTTTGGTAAACCCCATGTAACTTATAGATCAGGAGCAGCACAGTTTTCAAAACGTGTTTTTCAGCCCGAAATAAACACGTTTTTTCAGACTGTTGAATCCCTATGTAACTGGCTGGCTCAGAAGAGCCCACTGAGTCAGCCTTTTATCCCAGTGTGCAAAAAGTGTCAAAACGTGTTTTTCAGCAGAAATAAACATGTTTCTGCAACTTTGGTCAACCCCATGTAACTTATGGGTCAGGAACAGCACACTTTTCAAAACGTGTTTTTCAGCCCGAAATAAACACGTTTTTTCAGACTGTTGAATCCCTATGTAACTGGCTGGCTCAGAAGAGCCCACTGAGTCAGCCTTTTACCCTAGTGTGCAAAAAGTGTCAAAACGTGTTTTTCAGCAGAAATAAACATGTTTCTGCAACTTTGGTCAACCCCATGTAACTTATAGGTCAGGAACAGCACACTTTTCAAAACGTGTTTTTCAGCCCGAAATAAACACGTTTTTTCAGACTGTTGAATCCCTATGTAACTGGCTGGCTCAGAACAGCCCACTGAGTCAGCCTTTTATCCCAGTGTGCAAAAAGTGTCAAAACGTGTTTTTCAGCAGAAATAAACATGTTTCTGCAACTTTGGTCCACCCCATGTAACTTATAGGTCAGGAACAGCACACTTTTCAAAACGTGTTTTTCAGCCCGAAATAAACGTGTTTTTTCAGACTGTTGAATCCCTATGTAACTGGCTGGCTCAGAACAGCCCACTGAGTCAGCCTTTTACCACAATGTGCAAAAAGTGTCAAAACGTGTTTTTCAGCAGAAATAAACATGTTTCTGCAACTTTGGTCCACCCCATGTAACCTTTGGGTCAGGAACAGCACACTTTTCAAAACGTGTTTTTCAGCCCGAAATAAACGTCTTTTTTCAGACTGTTGAATCCCTATGTAACTGGCTGGCTCAGAAGAGCCCACTGAGTCAGCCTTTTATCCCAGTGTGCAAAAAGTGTCATAACGTGTTTTTCAGCAGAAATAAACATGTTTCTGCAACTTTGGTCCACCCCATGTAACTTATAGGTCAGGAACAGCACACTTTTCAAAACGTGTTTTTCAGCCCGAAATAAACGTCTTTTTTCAGACTGTTGAATCCCTATGTAACTGGCTGGCTCAGAAGAGCCCACTGGGTCAGCCTTTTACCCCAGTGTGCAAAAAGTGTCAAAACGTGTTTTTCAGCAGAAATAAACATGTTTCTGCAACTTTGGTCAACCCCATGTAACTTATAGGTCAGGAACAGCACACTTTTCAAAACGTGTTTTTCAGCCCGAAATAAACGTCTTTTTTCAGACTGTTGAATCCCTATGTAACTGGCTGGCTCAGAAGAGCCCACTGGGTCAGCCTTTTATCCCAGTGTGCAAAAAGTGTCAAAACGTGTTTTTCAGCAGAAATAAACATGTTTCTGCAACTTTGGTCAACCCCATGTAACTTATGGGTCAGGAACAGCACACTTTTCAAAACGTGTTTTTCAGCCCGAAATAAACACGTTTTTTCAGACTGTTGAATCCCTATGTAACTGGCTGGCTCAGAAGAGCCCACTGAGTCAGCCTTTTATCCCAGTGTGCAAAAAGTGTCAAAACGTGTTTTTCAGCAGAAATAAACATGTTTCTGCAACTTTGGTAAACCCCATGTAACTTATAGATCAGGAGCAGCACAGTTTTCAAAACGTGTTTTTCAGCCCGAAATAAACACGTTTTTTCAGACTGTTGAATCCCTATGTAACTGGCTGGCTCAGAAGAGCCCACTGAGTCAGCCTTTTACCCTAGTGTGCAAAAAGTGTCAAAACGTGTTTTTCAGCAGAAATAAACATGTTTCTGCAACTTTGGTCAACCCCATGTAACTTATAGGTCAGGAACAGCACACTTTTCAAAACGTGTTTTTCAGCCCGAAATAAACACGTTTTTTCAGACTGTTGAATCCCTATGTAACTGGCTGGCTCAGAACAGCCCACTGAGTCAGCCTTTTATCCCAGTGTGCAAAAAGTGTCAAAACGTGTTTTTCAGCAGAAATAAACATGTTTCTGCAACTTTGGTCCACCCCATGTAACTTATAGGTCAGGAACAGCACACTTTTCAAAACGTGTTTTTCAGCCCGAAATAAACGTGTTTTTTCAGACTGTTGAATCCCTATGTAACTGGCTGGCTCAGAAGAGCCCACTGAGTCAGCCTTTTACCCTAGTGTGCAAAAAGTGTCAAAACGTGTTTTTCAGCAGAAATAAACATGTTTCTGCAACTTTGGTCAACCCCATGTAACTTATAGGTCAGGAACAGCACACTTTTCAAAACGTGTTTTTCAGCCCGAAATAAACACGTTTTTTCAGACTGTTGAATCCCTATGTAACTGGCTGGCTCAGAAGAGCCCACTGAGTCAGCCTTTTATCCCAGTGTGCAAAAAGTGTCAAAACGTGTTTTTCAGCAGAAATAAACATGTTTCTGCAACTTTGGTAAACCCCATGTAACTTATAGATCAGGAGCAGCACAGTTTTCAAAACGTGTTTTTCAGCCCGAAATAAACACGTTTTTTCAGACTGTTGAATCCCTATGTAACTGGCTGGCTCAGAAGAGCCCACTGAGTCAGCCTTTTACCCTAGTGTGCAAAAAGTGTCAAAACGTGTTTTTCAGCAGAAATAAACATGTTTCTGCAACTTTGGTAAACCCCATGTAACTTATAGGTCAGGAACAGCACACTTTTCAAAACGTGTTTTTCAGCCCGAAATAAACACGTTTTTTCAGACTGTTGAATCCCTATGTAACTGGCTGGCTCAGAAGAGCCCACTGAGTCAGCCTTTTACCCTAGTGTGCAAAAAGTGTCAAAACGTGTTTTTCAGCAGAAATAAACATGTTTCTGCAACTTTGGTCAACCCCATGTAACTTATAGGTCAGGAACAGCACACTTTTCAAAACGTGTTTTTCAGCCCGAAATAAACACGTTTTTTCAGACTGTTGAATCCCTATGTAACTGGCTGGCTCAGAAGAGCCCACTGAGTCAGCCTTTTATCCCAGTGTGCAAAAAGTGTCAAAACGTGTTTTTCAGCAGAAATAAACATGTTTCTGCAACTTTGGTAAACCCCATGTAACTTATAGATCAGGAGCAGCACAGTTTTCAAAACGTGTTTTTCAGCCCGAAATAAACACGTTTTTTCAGACTGTTGAATCCCTATGTAACTGGCTGGCTCAGAAGAGCCCACTGAGTCAGCCTTTTACCCTAGTGTGCAAAAAGTGTCAAAACGTGTTTTTCAGCAGAAATAAACATGTTTCTGCAACTTTGGTAAACCCCATGTAACTTATAGGTCAGGAACAGCACACTTTTCAAAACGTGTTTTTCAGCCCGAAATAAACACGTTTTTTCAGACTGTTGAATCCCTATGTAACTGGCTGGCTCAGAAGAGCCCACTGAGTCAGCCTTTTACCCTAGTGTGCAAAAAGTGTCAAAACGTGTTTTTCAGCAGAAATAAACATGTTTCTGCAACTTTGGTCAACCCCATGTAACTTATAGGTCAGGAACAGCACACTTTTCAAAACGTGTTTTTCAGCCCGAAATAAACACGTTTTTTCAGACTGTTGAATCCCTATGTAACTGGCTGGCTCAGAACAGCCCACTGAGTCAGCCTTTTATCCCAGTGTGCAAAAAGTGTCAAAACGTGTTTTTCAGCAGAAATAAACATGTTTCTGCAACTTTGGTCAACCCCATTTAACTTATGGGTCAGGAACAGCACACTTTTCAACACGTGTTTTTAAGCCCGAAATAAACACGTTTTTTCAGACTGTTGAATCCCTATATAACTGGCTGGCTCAGAAGAGCCCACTGAGTCAGCCTTTTACCCCAGTGTGGAAAAAGTGTCAAAACGTGTTTTTCAGCAGAAATAAACATGTTTCTGCAACTTTGGTAAACCCCATGTAACTTATAGATCAGGAGCAGCACAGTTTTCAAAACGTGTCTTTCAGCCCGAAATAAACACGTTTTTTCAGACTGTTGAATCCCTATGTAACTGGCTGGCTCAGAAGAGCCCACTGAGTCAGCCTTTTATCCCAGTGTGCAAAAAGTGTCAAAACGTGTTTTTCAGCAGAAATAAACATGTTTCTGCAACTTTGGTCAACCCCATGTAACTTATGGGTCAGGAACAGCACACTTTTCAAAACGTGTTTTTCAGCCCGAAATAAACACGTTTTTTCAGACTGTTGAATCCCTATGTAACTGGCTGGCTCAGAAGAGCCCACTGAGTCAGCCTTTTACCCTAGTGTGCAAAAAGTGTCAAAACGTGTTTTTCAGCAGAAATAAACATGTTTCTGCAACTTTGGTAAACCCCATGTAACTTATGGGTCAGGAACAGAACACGTTTCAAAACATGTTTTTCAGCCCGAAATAAACGCGTTTTTTCAGACTGTTGAATCCCAATGTATCTGCCTGGCTCAGAAGAGCCCACTGAGTCAGCCCTTAACCCCAGTGTGCAGAAAGTGTCAAAACGTGTTTTTCAGCAGAAATAAACATGTTTCTGCAACTTTGGTCAACCCCATGTAACTTATGGGTCAGGAACAGAACCCGTTTCAAAACATGTTTTTCAGCCCGAAATAAACGCGTTTTTTCAGACTGTTGAATCCCAATGTATCTGCCTGGCTCAGAAGAGCCCACTGAGTCAGCCCTTAACCCCAGTGTGCAGAAAGTGTCAAAACGTGTTTTTCAGCAGAAATAAACATGTTTCTGCAACTTTGGTCAACCCCATGTAACTTATGGGTCAGGAACAGCACACTTTTCAAAACGTGTTTTTCAGCCCGAAATAAACACGTTTTTTCAGACTGTTGAATCCCTATGTAACTGGCTGGCTCAGAAGAGCCCACTGAGTCAGCCTTTTACCCCAGTGTGCAAAAAGTGTCAAAACGTGTTTTTCAGCAGAAATAAACATGTTTCTGCAACTTTGGTCAACCCCATGTAACTTATAGGTCAGGAACAGCACACTTTTCAAAACGTGTTTTTCAGCCCGAAATAAACACGTTTTTTCAAACTGTTGAATCCCTATGTAACTGGCTGGCTCAGAACAGCCCACTGAGTCAGCCTTTTATCCCAGTGTGCAAAAAGTGTCATAACGTGTTTTTCAGCAGAAATAAACGTTTCTGCAACTTTGGTCCACCCCATGTAACTTATAGGTCAGGAACAGCACACTTTTCAAAACGTGTTTTTCAGCCCGAAATAAACGTGTTTTTTCAGACTGTTGAATCCCTATGTAACTGGCTGGCTCAGAACAGCCCACTGAGTCAGCCTTTTACCCCAGTGTGCAAAAAGTGTCAAAACGTGTTTTTCAGCAGAAATAAACATGTTTCTGCAACTTTGGTCAACCCCATGTAACTTATAGGTCAGGAACAGCACACTTTTCAAAACGTGTTTTTCAGCCCGAAATAAACACGTTTTTTCAGACTGTTGAATCCCTATGTAACTGGCTGGCTCAGAAGAGCCCACTGAGTCAGCCTTTTATCCCAGTGTGCAAAAAGTGTCAAAACGTGTTTTTCAGCAGAAATAAACATGTTTCTGCAACTTTGGTAAACCCCATGTAACTTATAGATCAGGAGCAGCACAGTTTTCAAAACGTGTTTTTCAGCCCGAAATAAACACGTTTTTTCAGACTGTTGAATCCCTATGTAACTGGCTGGCTCAGAAGAGCCCACTGAGTCAGCCTTTTACCCTAGTGTGCAAAAAGTGTCAAAACGTGTTTTTCAGCAGAAATAAACATGTTTCTGCAACTTTGGTCAACCCCATGTAACTTATAGGTCAGGAACAGCACACTTTTCAAAACGTGTTTTTCAGCCCGAAATAAACACGTTTTTTCAGACTGTTGAATCCCTATGTAACTGGCTGGCTCAGAACAGCCCACTGAGTCAGCCTTTTATCCCAGTGTGCAAAAAGTGTCAAAACGTGTTTTTCAGCAGAAATAAACATGTTTCTGCAACTTTGGTCCACCCCATGTAACTTATAGGTCAGGAACAGCACACTTTTCAAAACGTGTTTTTCAGCCCGAAATAAACGTGTTTTTTCAGACTGTTGAATCCCTATGTAACTGGCTGGCTCAGAACAGCCCACTGAGTCAGCCTTTTACCCCAATGTGCAAAAAGTGTCAAAACGTGTTTTTCAGCAGAAATAAACATGTTTCTGCAACTTTGGTCAACCCCATGTAACTTATGGGTCAGGAACAGCACACTTTTCAAAACGTGTTTTTCAGCCCGAAATAAACACGTTTTTTCAGACTGTTGAATCCCTATGTAACTGGCTGGCTCAGAAGAGCCCACTGAGTCAGCCTTTTACCCCAGTGTGCAAAAAGTGTCAAAACGTGTTTTTCAGCAGAAATAAACATGTTTCTGCAACTTTGGTCCACCCCATGTAACTTATGGGTCAGGAACAGCACACTTTTCAAAACGTGTTTTTCAGCCCGAAATAAACGTCT
Organism: Lepisosteus platostomus; assembly: GCF_059453375.1. Lineage (NCBI taxonomy): Eukaryota > Metazoa > Chordata > Actinopteri > Semionotiformes > Lepisosteidae > Lepisosteus > Lepisosteus platostomus. The sequence continues at coordinate 21,244,269 of NC_142630.1, forward strand.
TTTTTCAGACTGTTGAATCCCTATGTAACTGGCTGGCTCAGAACAGCCCACTGAGTCAGCCTTTTATCCCAGTGTGCAAAAAGTGTCATAACGTGTTTTTCAGCAGAAATAAACGTTTCTGCAACTTTGGTCCACCCCATGTAACTTATAGGTCAGGAACAGCACACTTTTCAAAACGTGTTTTTCAGCCCGAAATAAACGTCTTTTTTCAGACTGTTGAATCCCTATGTAACTGGCTGGCTCAGAAGAGCCCACTGAGTCAGCCTTTTACCCCAGTGTGCAAAAAGTGTCAAAACGTGTTTTTCAGCAGAAATAAACGTTTCTGCAACTTTGGTCAACCCCATGTAACTTATAGGTCAGGAACAGCACACTTTTCAAAACGTGTTTTTCAGCCCGAAATAAACACGTTTTTTCAGACTGTTGAATCCCTATGTAACTGGCTGGCTCAGAACAGCCCACTGAGTCAGCCTTTTATCCCAGTGTGCAAAAAGTGTCATAACGTGTTTTTCAGCAGAAATAAACGTTTCTGCAACTTTGGTCCACCCCATGTAACTTATAGGTCAGGAACAGCACACTTTTCAAAACGTGTTTTTCAGCCCGAAATAAACACGTTTTTTCAGACTGTTGAATCCCTATGTAACTGGCTGGCTCAGAACAGCCCACTGAGTCAGCCTTTTATCCCAGTGTGCAAAAAGTGTCATAACGTGTTTTTCAGCAGAAATAAACGTTTCTGCAACTTTGGTCCACCCCATGTAACTTATAGGTCAGGAACAGCACACTTTTCAAAACGTGTTTTTCAGCCCGAAATAAACGTGTTTTTTCAGACTGTTGAATCCCTATGTAACTGGCTGGCTCAGAACAGCCCACTGAGTCAGCCTTTTACCCCAGTGTGCAAAAAGTGTCAAAACGTGTTTTTCAGCAGAAATAAACATGTTTCTGCAACTTTGGTCAACCCCATGTAACTTATAGGTCAGGAACAGCACACTTTTCAAAACGTGTTTTTCAGCCCGAAATAAACGTCTTTTTTCAGACTGTTGAATCCCTATGTAACTGGCTGGCTCAGAAGAGCCCACTGGGTCAGCCTTTTACCCCAGTGTGCAAAAAGTGTCAAAACGTGTTTTTCAGCAGAAATAAACATGTTTCTGCAACTTTGGTCAACCCCATGTAACTTATAGGTCAGGAACAGCACACTTTTCAAAACGTGTTTTTCAGCCCGAAATAAACACGTTTTTTCAGACTGTTGAATCCCTATGTAACTGGCTAGCTCAGAAGAGCCCACTGGGTCAGCCTTTTACCCCAGTGTGCAAAAAGTGTCAAAACGTGTTTTTCAGCAGAAATAAACATGTTTCTGCAACTTTGGTCAACCCCATGTAACTTATAGGTCAGGAACAGCACACTTTTCAAAACGTGTTTTTCAGCCCGAAATAAACACGTTTTTTCAGACTGTTAAATCCCTATGTAACTGGCTGGCTCAGAAGAGCCCACTGAGTCAGCCTTTTATCCCAGTGTGCAAAAAGTGTCAAAACGTGTTTTTCAGCAGAAATAAACATGTTTCTGCAACTTTGGTAAACCCCATGTAACTTATAGATCAGGAGCAGCACAGTTTTCAAAACGTGTTTTTCAGCCCGAAATAAACACGTTTTTTCAGACTGTTGAATCCCTATGTAACTGGCTGGCTCAGAAGAGCCCACTGAGTCAGCCTTTTATCCCAGTGTGCAAAAAGTGTCAAAACGTGTTTTTCAGCAGAAATAAACATGTTTCTGCAACTTTGGTCAACCCCATGTAACTTATGGGTCAGGAACAGCACACTTTTCAAAACGTGTTTTTCAGCCCGAAATAAACACGTTTTTTCAGACTGTTGAATCCCTATGTAACTGGCTGGCTCAGAAGAGCCCACTGAGTCAGCCTTTTACCCTAGTGTGCAAAAAGTGTCAAAACGTGTTTTTCAGCAGAAATAAACATGTTTCTGCAACTTTGGTCAACCCCATGTAACTTATAGGTCAGGAACAGCACACTTTTCAAAACGTGTTTTTCAGCCCGAAATAAACACGTTTTTTCAGACTGTTGAATCCCTATGTAACTGGCTGGCTCAGAACAGCCCACTGAGTCAGCCTTTTATCCCAGTGTGCAAAAAGTGTCAAAACGTGTTTTTCAGCAGAAATAAACATGTTTCTGCAACTTTGGTCCACCCCATGTAACTTATAGGTCAGGAACAGCACACTTTTCAAAACGTGTTTTTCAGCCCGAAATAAACGTGTTTTTTCAGACTGTTGAATCCCTATGTAACTGGCTGGCTCAGAACAGCCCACTGAGTCAGCCTTTTACCCCAATGTGCAAAAAGTGTCAAAACGTGTTTTTCAGCAGAAATAAACATGTTTCTGCAACTTTGGTCCACCCCATGTAACTTATGGGTCAGGAACAGCACACTTTTCAAAACGTGTTTTTCAGCCCGAAATAAACGTCTTTTTTCAGACTGTTGAATCCCTATGTAACTGGCTGGCTCAGAAGAGCCCACTGAGTCAGCCTTTTATCCCAGTGTGCAAAAAGTGTCATAACGTGTTTTTCAGCAGAAATAAACGTTTCTGCAACTTTGGTCCACCCCATGTAACTTATAGGTCAGGAACAGCACACTTTTCAAAACGTGTTTTTCAGCCCGAAATAAACGTCTTTTTTCAGACTGTTGAATCCCTATGTAACTGGCTGGCTCAGAAGAGCCCACTGGGTCAGCCTTTTACCCCAGTGTGCAAAAAGTGTCAAAACGTGTTTTTCAGCAGAAATAAACATGTTTCTGCAACTTTGGTCAACCCCATGTAACTTATAGGTCAGGAACAGCACACTTTTCAAAACGTGTTTTTCAGCCCGAAATAAACGTCTTTTTTCAGACTGTTGAATCCCTATGTAACTGGCTGGCTCAGAAGAGCCCACTGGGTCAGCCTTTTATCCCAGTGTGCAAAAAGTGTCAAAACGTGTTTTTCAGCAGAAATAAACATGTTTCTGCAACTTTGGTCAACCCCATGTAACTTATAGATCAGGAGCAGCACAGTTTTCAAAACGTGTTTTTCAGCCCGAAATAAACACGTTTTTTCAGACTGTTGAATCCCTATGTAACTGGCTGGCTCAGAAGAGCCCACTGAGTCAGCCTTTTACCCTAGTGTGCAAAAAGTGTCAAAACGTGTTTTTCAGCAGAAATAAACATGTTTCTGCAACTTTGGTCAACCCCATGTAACTTATAGGTCAGGAACAGCACACTTTTCAAAACGTGTTTTTCAGCCCGAAATAAACACGTTTTTTCAGACTGTTGAATCCCTATGTAACTGGCTGGCTCAGAAGAGCCCACTGAGTCAGCCTTTTACCCTAGTGTGCAAAAAGTGTCAAAACGTGTTTTTCAGCAGAAATAAACATGTTTCTGCAACTTTGGTCAACCCCATGTAACTTATAGGTCAGGAACAGCACACTTTTCAAAACGTGTTTTTCAGCCCGAAATAAACACGTTTTTTCAGACTGTTGAATCCCTATGTAACTGGCTGGCTCAGAACAGCCCACTGAGTCAGCCTTTTATCCCAGTGTGCAAAAAGTGTCAAAACGTGTTTTTCAGCAGAAATAAACATGTTTCTGCAACTTTGGTCCACCCCATGTAACTTATAGGTCAGGAACAGCACACTTTTCAAAACGTGTTTTTCAGCCCGAAATAAACGTGTTTTTTCAGACTGTTGAATCCCTATGTAACTGGCTGGCTCAGAACAGCCCACTGAGTCAGCCTTTTACCCCAATGTGCAAAAAGTGTCAAAACGTGTTTTTCAGCAGAAATAAACATGTTTCTGCAACTTTGGTCAACCCCATGTAACTTATGGGTCAGGAACAGCACACTTTTCAAAACGTGTTTTTCAGCCCGAAATAAACACGTTTTTTCAGACTGTTGAATCCCTATGTAACTGGCTGGCTCAGAAGAGCCCACTGAGTCAGCCTTTTACCCCAGTGTGCAAAAAGTGTCAAAACGTGTTTTTCAGCAGAAATAAACATGTTTCTGCAACTTTGGTCCACCCCATGTAACTTATGGGTCAGGAACAGCACACTTTTCAAAACGTGTTTTTCAGCCCGAAATAAACGTCTTTTTTCAGACTGTTGAATCCCTATGTAACTGGCTGGCTCAGAACAGCCCACTGAGTCAGCCTTTTATCCCAGTGTGCAAAAAGTGTCATAACGTGTTTTTCAGCAGAAATAAACGTTTCTGCAACTTTGGTCCACCCCATGTAACTTATAGGTCAGGAACAGCACACTTTTCAAAACGTGTTTTTCAGCCCGAAATAAACGTCTTTTTTCAGACTGTTGAATCCCTATGTAACTGGCTGGCTCAGAAGAGCCCACTGAGTCAGCCTTTTACCCCAGTGTGCAAAAAGTGTCAAAACGTGTTTTTCAGCAGAAATAAACGTTTCTGCAGCTTTGGTCAACCCCATGTAACTTATAGGTCAGGAACAGCACACTTTTCAAAACATTGTTTTTCAGCCCGAAATAAACACGTTTTTTCAGACTGTTGAATCCCTATGTAACTGGCTGGCTCAGAACAGCCCACTGAGTCAGCCTTTTATCCCAGTGTGCAAAAAGTGTCATAACGTGTTTTTCAGCAGAAATAAACGTTTCTGCAACTTTGGTCCACCCCATGTAACTTATAGGTCAGGAACAGCACACTTTTCAAAACGTGTTTTTCAGCCCGAAATAAACACGTTTTTTCAGACTGTTGAATCCCTATGTAACTGGCTGGCTCAGAACAGCCCACTGAGTCAGCCTTTTATCCCAGTGTGCAAAAAGTGTCATAACGTGTTTTTCAGCAGAAATAAACGTTTCTGCAACTTTGGTCCACCCCATGTAACTTATAGGTCAGGAACAGCACACTTTTCAAAACGTGTTTTTCAGCCCGAAATAAACGTGTTTTTTCAGACTGTTGAATCCCTATGTAACTGGCTGGCTCAGAACAGCCCACTGAGTCAGCCTTTTACCCCAGTGTGCAAAAAGTGTCAAAACGTGTTTTTCAGCAGAAATAAACATGTTTCTGCAACTTTGGTCAACCCCATGTAACTTATAGGTCAGGAACAGCACACTTTTCAAAACGTGTTTTTCAGCCCGAAATAAACGTCTTTTTTCAGACTGTTGAATCCCTATGTAACTGGCTGGCTCAGAAGAGCCCACTGGGTCAGCCTTTTACCCCAGTGTGCAAAAAGTGTCAAAACGTGTTTTTCAGCAGAAATAAACATGTTTCTGCAACTTTGGTCAACCCCATGTAACTTATAGGTCAGGAACAGCACACTTTTCAAAACGTGTTTTTCAGCCCGAAATAAACACGTTTTTTCAGACTGTTGAATCCCTATGTAACTGGCTAGCTCAGAAGAGCCCACTGGGTCAGCCTTTTACCCCAGTGTGCAAAAAGTGTCAAAACGTGTTTTTCAGCAGAAATAAACATGTTTCTGCAACTTTGGTCAACCCCATGTAACTTATAGGTCAGGAACAGCACACTTTTCAAAACGTGTTTTTCAGCCCGAAATAAACACGTTTTTTCAGACTGTTAAATCCCTATGTAACTGGCTGGCTCAGAAGAGCCCACTGAGTCAGCCTTTTATCCCAGTGTGCAAAAAGTGTCAAAACGTGTTTTTCAGCAGAAATAAACATGTTTCTGCAACTTTGGTAAACCCCATGTAACTTATAGATCAGGAGCAGCACAGTTTTCAAAACGTGTTTTTCAGCCCGAAATAAACACGTTTTTTCAGACTGTTGAATCCCTATGTAACTGGCTGGCTCAGAAGAGCCCACTGAGTCAGCCTTTTATCCCAGTGTGCAAAAAGTGTCAAAACGTGTTTTTCAGCAGAAATAAACATGTTTCTGCAACTTTGGTCAACCCCATGTAACTTATGGGTCAGGAACAGCACACTTTTCAAAACGTGTTTTTCAGCCCGAAATAAACACGTTTTTTCAGACTGTTGAATCCCTATGTAACTGGCTGGCTCAGAAGAGCCCACTGAGTCAGCCTTTTACCCTAGTGTGCAAAAAGTGTCAAAACGTGTTTTTCAGCAGAAATAAACATGTTTCTGCAACTTTGGTCAACCCCATGTAACTTATAGGTCAGGAACAGCACACTTTTCAAAACGTGTTTTTCAGCCCGAAATAAACACGTTTTTTCAGACTGTTGAATCCCTATGTAACTGGCTGGCTCAGAACAGCCCACTGAGTCAGCCTTTTATCCCAGTGTGCAAAAAGTGTCAAAACGTGTTTTTCAGCAGAAATAAACATGTTTCTGCAACTTTGGTCCACCCCATGTAACTTATAGGTCAGGAACAGCACACTTTTCAAAACGTGTTTTTCAGCCCGAAATAAACGTGTTTTTTCAGACTGTTGAATCCCTATGTAACTGGCTGGCTCAGAACAGCCCACTGAGTCAGCCTTTTACCCCAATGTGCAAAAAGTGTCAAAACGTGTTTTTCAGCAGAAATAAACATGTTTCTGCAACTTTGGTCCACCCCATGTAACTTATGGGTCAGGAACAGCACACTTTTCAAAACGTGTTTTTCAGCCCGAAATAAACGTCTTTTTTCAGACTGTTGAATCCCTATGTAACTGGCTGGCTCAGAAGAGCCCACTGAGTCAGCCTTTTATCCCAGTGTGCAAAAAGTGTCATAACGTGTTTTTCAGCAGAAATAAACGTTTCTGCAACTTTGGTCCACCCCATGTAACTTATAGGTCAGGAACAGCACACTTTTCAAAACGTGTTTTTCAGCCCGAAATAAACGTCTTTTTTCAGACTGTTGAATCCCTATGTAACTGGCTGGCTCAGAAGAGCCCACTGGGTCAGCCTTTTACCCCAGTGTGCAAAAAGTGTCAAAACGTGTTTTTCAGCAGAAATAAACATGTTTCTGCAACTTTGGTCAACCCCATGTAACTTATAGGTCAGGAACAGCACACTTTTCAAAACGTGTTTTTCAGCCCGAAATAAACGTCTTTTTTCAGACTGTTGAATCCCTATGTAACTGGCTGGCTCAGAAGAGCCCACTGGGTCAGCCTTTTATCCCAGTGTGCAAAAAGTGTCAAAACGTGTTTTTCAGCAGAAATAAACATGTTTCTGCAACTTTGGTCAACCCCATGTAACTTATGGGTCAGGAACAGCACACTTTTCAAAACGTGTTTTTCAGCCCGAAATAAACACGTTTTTTCAGACTGTTGAATCCCTATGTAACTGGCTGGCTCAGAAGAGCCCACTGAGTCAGCCTTTTACCCTAGTGTGCAAAAAGTGTCAAAACGTGTTTTTCAGCAGAAATAAACATGTTTCTGCAACTTTGGTAAACCCCATGTAACTTATGGGTCAGGAACAGAACACGTTTCAAAACATGTTTTTCAGCCCGAAATAAACACGTTTTTTCAGACTGTTGAATCCCAATGTATCTGCCTGGCTCAGAAGAGCCCACTGAGTCAGCCCTTAACCCCAGTGTGCAGAAAGTGTCAAAACGTGTTTTTCAGCAGAAATAAACATGTTTCTGCAACTTTGGTCAACCCCATGTAACTTATGGGTCAGGAACAGAACCCGTTTCAAAACGTGTTTTTCAGCCCGAAATAAACGTCTTTTTTCAGACTGTTGAATCCCTATGTAACTGGCTGGCTCAGAACAGCCCACTGAGTCAGCCTTTTATCCCAGTGTGCAAAGAGTGTCATAACGTGTTTTTCAGCAGAAATAAACGTTTCTGCAACTTTGGTCCACCCCATGTAACTTATAGGTCAGGAACAGCACACTTTTCAAAACGTGTTTTTCAGCCCGAAATAAACGTCTTTTTTCAGACTGTTGAATCCCTATGTAACTGGCTGGCTCAGAAGAGCCCACTGGGTCAGCCTTTTACCCCAGTGTGCAAAAAGTGTCAAAACGTGTTTTTCAGCAGAAATAAACATGTTTCTGCAACTTTGGTCAACCCCATGTAACTTATAGGTCAGGAACAGCACACTTTTCAAAACGTGTTTTTCAGCCCGAAATAAACACGTTTTTTCAGACTGTTGAATCCCTATGTAACTGGCTGGCTCAGAAGAGCCCACTGAGTCAGCCTTTTACCCTAGTGTGCAAAAAGTGTCAAAACGTGTTTTTCAGCAGAAATAAACATGTTTCTGCAACTTTGGTCAACCCCATGTAACTTATAGGTCAGGAACAGCACACTTTTCAAAACGTGTTTTCCAGCCCGAAATAAACACGTTTTTTCAGACTGTTGAATCCCTATGTAACTGGCTGGCTCAGAACAGCCCACTGAGTCAGCCTTTTATCCCAGTGTGCAAAAAGTGTCAAAACGTGTTTTTCAGCAGAAATAAACATGTTTCTGCAACTTTGGTCCACCCCATGTAACTTATAGGTCAGGAACAGCACACTTTTCAAAACGTGTTTTTCAGCCCGAAATAAACGTGTTTTTTCAGACTGTTGAATCCCTATGTAACTGGCTGGCTCAGAACAGCCCACTGAGTCAGCCTTTTACCCCAATGTGCAAAAAGTGTCAAAACGTGTTTTTCAGCAGAAATAAACATGTTTCTGCAACTTTGGTCCACCCCATGTAACTTATGGGTCAGGAACAGCACACTTTTCAAAACGTGTTTTTCAGCCCGAAATAAACGTCTTTTTTCAGACTGTTGAATCCCTATGTAACTGGCTGGCTCAGAAGAGCCCACTGAGTCAGCCTTTTATCCCAGTGTGCAAAAAGTGTCATAACGTGTTTTTCAGCAGAAATAAACGTTTCTGCAACTTTGGTCCACCCCATGTAACTTATAGGTCAGGAACAGCACACTTTTCAAAACGTGTTTTTCAGCCCGAAATAAACGTCTTTTTTCAGACTGTTGAATCCCTATGTAACTGGCTGGCTCAGAAGAGCCCACTGGGTCAGCCTTTTACCCCAGTGTGCAAAAAGTGTCAAAACGTGTTTTTCAGCAGAAATAAACATGTTTCTGCAACTTTGGTCAACCCCATGTAACTTATAGGTCAGGAACAGCACACTTTTCAAAACGTGTTTTTCAGCCCGAAATAAACGTCTTTTTTCAGACTGTTGAATCCCTATGTAACTGGCTGGCTCAGAAGAGCCCACTGGGTCAGCCTTTTATCCCAGTGTGCAAAAAGTGTCAAAACGTGTTTTTCAGCAGAAATAAACATGTTTCTGCAACTTTGGTCAACCCCATGTAACTTATGGGTCAGGAACAGCACACTTTTCAAAACGTGTTTTTCAGCCCGAAATAAACACGTTTTTTCAGACTGTTGAATCCCTATGTAACTGGCTGGCTCAGAAGAGCCCACTGAGTCAGCCTTTTACCCTAGTGTGCAAAAAGTGTCAAAACGTGTTTTTCAGCAGAAATAAACATGTTTCTGCAACTTTGGTAAACCCCATGTAACTTATGGGTCAGGAACAGAACACGTTTCAAAACATGTTTTTCAGCCCGAAATAAACACGTTTTTTCAGACTGTTGAATCCCAATGTATCTGCCTGGCTCAGAAGAGCCCACTGAGTCAGCCCTTAACCCCAGTGTGCAGAAAGTGTCAAAACGTGTTTTTCAGCAGAAATAAACATGTTTCTGCAACTTTGGTCAACCCCATGTAACTTATGGGTCAGGAACAGAACCCGTTTCAAAACGTGTTTTTCAGCCCGAAATAAACGTCTTTTTTCAGACTGTTGAATCCCTATGTAACTGGCTGGCTCAGAACAGCCCACTGAGTCAGCCTTTTATCCCAGTGTGCAAAGAGTGTCATAACGTGTTTTTCAGCAGAAATAAACGTTTCTGCAACTTTGGTCCACCCCATGTAACTTATAGGTCAGGAACAGCACACTTTTCAAAACGTGTTTTTCAGCCCGAAATAAACGTCTTTTTTCAGACTGTTGAATCCCTATGTAACTGGCTGGCTCAGAAGAGCCCACTGGGTCAGCCTTTTACCCCAGTGTGCAAAAAGTGTCAAAACGTGTTTTTCAGCAGAAATAAACATGTTTCTGCAACTTTGGTCAACCCCATGTAACTTATAGGTCAGGAACAGCACACTTTTCAAAACGTGTTTTTCAGCCCGAAATAAACGTCTTTTTTCAGACTGTTGAATCCCTATGTAACTGGCTGGCTCAGAAGAGCCCACTGGGTCAGCCTTTTACCCCAGTGTGCAAAAAGTGTCAAAACGTGTTTTTCAGCAGAAATAAACATGTTTCTGCAACTTTGGTAAACCCCATGTAACTTATAGATCAGGAGCAGCACAGTTTTCAAAACGTGTTTTTCAGCCCGAAATAAACACGTTTTTTCAGACTGTTGAATCCCTATGTAACTGGCTGGCTCAGAAGAGCCCACTGAGTCAGCCTTTTATCCCAGTGTGCAAAAAGTGTCAAAACGTGTTTTTCAGCAGAAATAAACATGTTTCTGCAACTTTGGTCAACCCCATGTAACATATGGGTCAGGAACAGAACACGTTTCAAAACATGTTTTTCAGCCCGAAATAAACGCGTTTTTTCAGACTGTTGAATCCCAATGTATCTGCCTGGCTCAGAAGAGCCCACTGAGTCAGCCCTTAACCCCAGTGTGCAGAAAGTGTCAAAACGTGTTTTTCAGCAGAAATAAACATGTTTCTGCAACTTTGGTCAACCCCATGTAACTTATGGGTCAGGAACAGAACCCGTTTCAAAACATGTTTTTCAGCCCGAAATAAACACGTTTTTTCAGACTGTTGAATCCCAATGTATCTGCCTGGCTCAGAAGAGCCCACTGAGTCAGCCCTTAACCCCAGTGTGCAGAAAGTGTCAAAACGTGTTTTTCAGCAGAAATAAACATGTTTCTGCAACTTTGGTCAACCCCATGTAACTTATAGGTTAGGAACAGCACACTTTTCAAAACGTGTTTTTCAGCCCGAAATAAACACGTTTTTTCAGAGTGTTGAATCCCTATGTAACTGGCTGGCTCAGAACAGCCCACTGAGTCAGCCTTTTATCCCAGTGTGCAAAAAGTGTCAAAACGTGTTTTTCAGCAGAAATAAACATGTTTCTGCAACTTTGGTCAACCCCATTTAACTTATGGGTCAGGAACAGCACACTTTTCAACACGTGTTTTTAAGCCCGAAATAAACACGTTTTTTCAGACTGTTGAATCCCTATATAACTGGCTGGCTCAGAAGAGCCCACTGAGTCAGCCTTTTACCCCAGTGTGGAAAAAGTGTCAAAACGTGTTTTTCAGCAGAAATAAACATGTTTCTGCAACTTTGGTAAACCCCATGTAACTTATAGATCAGGAGCAGTACAGTTTTCAAAACGTGTCTTTCAGCCCGAAATAAACACGTTTTTTCAGACTGTTGAATCCCTATGTAACTGGCTGGCTCAGAAGAGCCCACTGAGTCAGCCTTTTATCCCAGTGTGCAAAAAGTGTCAAAACGTGTTTTTCAGCAGAAATAAACATGTTTCTGCAACTTTGGTCAACCCCATGTAACTTATGGGTCAGGAACAGCACACTTTTCAAAACGTGTTTTTCAGCCCGAAATAAACACGTTTTTTCAGACTGTTGAATCCCTATGTAACTGGCTGGCTCAGAAGAGCCCACTGAGTCAGCCTTTTACCCTAGTGTGCAAAAAGTGTCAAAACGTGTTTTTCAGCAGAAATAAACATGTTTCTGCAACTTTGGTAAACCCCATGTAACTTATGGGTCAGGAACAGAACACGTTTCAAAACATGTTTTTCAGCCCGAAATAAACGCGTTTTTTCAGACTGTTGAATCCCAATGTATCTGCCTGGCTCAGAAGAGCCCACTGAGTCAGCCCTTAACCCCAGTGTGCAGAAAGTGTCAAAACGTGTTTTTCAGCAGAAATAAACATGTTTCTGCAACTTTGGTCAACCCCATGTAACTTATGGGTCAGGAACAGAACCCGTTTCAAAACATGTTTTTCAGCCCGAAATAAACGCGTTTTTTCAGACTGTTGAATCCCAATGTATCTGCCTGGCTCAGAAGAGCCCACTGAGTCAGCCCTTAACCCCAGTGTGCAGAAAGTGTCAAAACGTGTTTTTCAGCAGAAATAAACATGTTTCTGCAACTTTGGTCAACCCCATGTAACTTATGGGTCAGGAACAGCACACTTTTCAAAACGTGTTTTTCAGCCCGAAATAAACACGTTTTTTCAGACTGTTGAATCCCTATGTAACTGGCTGGCTCAGAAGAGCCCACTGAGTCAGCCTTTTACCCCAGTGTGCAAAAAGTGTCAAAACGTGTTTTTCAGCAGAAATAAACATGTTTCTGCAACTTTGGTCAACCCCATGTAACTTATAGGTCAGGAACAGCACACTTTTCAAAACGTGTTTTTCAGCCCGAAATAAACACGTTTTTTCAGACTGTTGAATCCCTATGTAACTGGCTGGCTCAGAACAGCCCACTGAGTCAGCCTTTTATCCCAGTGTGCAAAAAGTGTCATAACGTGTTTTTCAGCAGAAATAAACGTTTCTGCAACTTTGGTCCACCCCATGTAACTTATAGGTCAGGAACAGAACCCGTTTCAAAACATGTTTTTCAGCCCGAAATAAACGCGTTTTTTCAGACTGTTGAATCCCAATGTATCTGCCTGGCTCAGAAGAGCCCACTGAGTCAGCCCTTAACCCCAGTGTGCAGAAAGTGTCAAAACGTGTTTTTCAGCAGAAATAAACATGTTTCTGCAACTTTGGTCAACCCCATGTAACTTATGGGTCAGGAACAGCACACTTTTCAAAACGTGTTTTTCAGCCCGAAATAAACACGTTTTTTCAGACTGTTGAATCCCTATGTAACTGGCTGGCTCAGAAGAGCCCACTGAGTCAGCCTTTTACCCCAGTGTGCAAAAAGTGTCAAAACGTGTTTTTCAGCAGAAATAAACATGTTTCTGCAACTTTGGTCAACCCCATGTAACTTATAGGTCAGGAACATCACACTTTTCAAAACGTGTTTTTCAGCCCGAAATAAACACGTTTTTTCAGACTGTTGAATCCCTATGTAACTGGCTGGCTCAGAACAGCCCACTGAGTCAGCCTTTTATCCCAGTGTGCAAAAAGTGTCATAACGTGTTTTTCAGCAGAAATAAACGTTTCTGCAACTTTGGTCCACCCCATGTAACTTATAGGTCAGGAACAGCACACTTTTCAAAACGTGTTTTTCAGCCCGAAATAAACGTGTTTTTTCAGACTGTTGAATCCCTATGTAACTGGCTGGCTCAGAACAGCCCACTGAGTCAGCCTTTTACCCCAGTGTGCAAAAAGTGTCAAAACGTGTTTTTCAGCAGAAATAAACATGTTTCTGCAACTTTGGTCAACCCCATGTAACTTATAGGTCAGGAACAGCACACTTTTCAAAACGTGTTTTTCAGCCCGAAATAAACACGTTTTTTCAGACTGTTGAATCCCTATGTAACTGGCTGGCTCAGAAGAGCCCACTGAGTCAGCCTTTTATCCCAGTGTGCAAAAAGTGTCAAAACGTGTTTTTCAGCAGAAATAAACATGTTTCTGCAACTTTGGTAAACCCCATGTAACTTATAGATCAGGAGCAGCACAGTTTTCAAAACGTGTTTTTCAGCCCGAAATAAACACGTTTTTTCAGACTGTTGAATCCCTATGTAACTGGCTGGCTCAGAAGAGCCCACTGAGTCAGTATTTTACCCTAGTGTGCAAAAAGTGTCAAAACGTGTTTTTCAGCAGAAATAAACATGTTTCTGCAACTTTGGTCAACCCCATGTAACTTATAGGTCAGGAACAGCACACTTTTCAAAACGTGTTTTTCAGCCCGAAATAAACACGTTTTTTCAGACTGTTGAATCCCTATGTAACTGGCTGGCTCAGAACAGCCCACTGAGTCAGCCTTTTATCCCAGTGTGCAAAAAGTGTCAAAACGTGTTTTTCAGCAGAAATAAACATGTTTCTGCAACTTTGGTCAACCCCATTTAACTTATGGGTCAGGAACAGCACACTTTTCAACACGTGTTTTTAAGCCCGAAATAAACACGTTTTTTCAGACTGTTGAATCCCTATATAACTGGCTGGCTCAGAAGAGCCCACTGAGTCAGCCTTTTATCCCAGTGTGCAAAAAGTGTCAAAACGTGTTTTTCAGCAGAAATAAACATGTTTCTGCAACTTTGGTCAACCCCATGTAACTTATGGGTCAGGAACAGCACACTTTTCAAAACGTGTTTTTCAGCCCGAAATAAACACGTTTTTTCAGACTGTTGAATCCCTATGTAACTGGCTGGCTCAGAAGAGCCCACTGAGTCAGCCTTTTACCCTAGTGTGCAAAAAGTGTCAAAACGTGTTTTTCAGCAGAAATAAACATGTTTCTGCAACTTTGGTAAACCCCATGTAACTTATGGGTCAGGAACAGAACACGTTTCAAAACATGTTTTTCAGCCCGAAATAAACGCGTTTTTTCAGACTGTTGAATCCCAATGTATCTGCCTGGCTCAGAAGAGCCCACTGAGTCAGCCCTTAACCCCAGTGTGCAGAAAGTGTCAAAACGTGTTTTTCAGCAGAAATAAACATGTTTCTGCAACTTTGGTCAACCCCATGTAACTTATGGGTCAGGAACAGAACCCGTTTCAAAACATGTTTTTCAGCCCGAAATAAACGCGTTTTTTCAGACTGTTGAATCCCAATGTATCTGCCTGGCTCAGAAGAGCCCACTGAGTCAGCCCTTAACCCCAGTGTGCAAAAAGTGTCAAAACGTGTTTTTCAGCAGAAATAAACATGTTTCTGCAACTTTGGTAAACCCCATGTAACTTATAGATCAGGAGCAGCACAGTTTTCAAAACGTGTTTTTCAGCCCGAAATAAACACGTTTTTTCAGACTGTTGAATCCCTATGTAACTGGCTGGCTCAGAAGAGCCCACTGAGTCAGTATTTTACCCTAGTGTGCAAAAAGTGTCAAAACGTGTTTTTCAGCAGAAATAAACATGTTTCTGCAACTTTGGTCAACCCCATGTAACTTATAGGTCAGGAACAGCACACTTTTCAAAACGTGTTTTTCAGCCCGAAATAAACACGTTTTTTCAGACTGTTGAATCCCTATGTAACTGGCTGGCTCAGAACAGCCCACTGAGTCAGCCTTTTATCCCAGTGTGCAAAAAGTGTCAAAACGTGTTTTTCAGCAGAAATAAACATGTTTCTGCAACTTTGGTCAACCCCATTTAACTTATGGGTCAGGAACAGCACACTTTTCAACACGTGTTTTTAAGCCCGAAATAAACACGTTTTTTCAGACTGTTGAATCCCTATATAACTGGCTGGCTCAGAAGAGCCCACTGAGTCAGCCTTTTATCCCAGTGTGCAAAAAGTGTCAAAACGTGTTTTTCAGCAGAAATAAACATGTTTCTGCAACTTTGGTCAACCCCATGTAACTTATGGGTCAGGAACAGCACACTTTTCAAAACGTGTTTTTCAGCCCGAAATAAACACGTTTTTTCAGACTGTTGAATCCCTATGTAACTGGCTGGCTCAGAAGAGCCCACTGAGTCAGCCTTTTACCCTAGTGTGCAAAAAGTGTCAAAACGTGTTTTTCAGCAGAAATAAACATGTTTCTGCAACTTTGGTAAACCCCATGTAACTTATGGGTCAGGAACAGAACACGTTTCAAAACATGTTTTTCAGCCCGAAATAAACGCGTTTTTTCAGACTGTTGAATCCCTATGTAACTGGCTGGCTCAGAACAGCCCACTGAGTCAGCCTTTTATCCCAGTGTGCAAAAAGTGTCAAAACGTGTTTTTCAGCAGAAATAAACATGTTTCTGCAACTTTGGTCAACCCCATTTAACTTATGGGTCAGGAACAGCACACTTTTCAACACGTGTTTTTAAGCCCGAAATAAACACGTTTTTTCAGACTGTTGAATCCCTATATAACTGGCTGGCTCAGAAGAGCCCACTGAGTCAGCCTTTTATCCCAGTGTGCAAAAAGTGTCAAAACGTGTTTTTCAGCAGAAATAAACATGTTTCTGCAACTTTGGTCAACCCCATGTAACTTATGGGTCAGGAACAGCACACTTTTCAAAACGTGTTTTTCAGCCCGAAATAAACACGTTTTTTCAGACTGTTGAATCCCTATGTAACTGGCTGGCTCAGAAGAGCCCACTGAGTCAGCCTTTTACCCTAGTGTGCAAAAAGTGTCAAAACGTGTTTTTCAGCAGAAATAAACATGTTTCTGCAACTTTGGTAAACCCCATGTAACTTATGGGTCAGGAACAGAACACGTTTCAAAACATGTTTTTCAGCCCGAAATAAACGCGTTTTTTCAGACTGTTGAATCCCAATGTATCTGCCTGGCTCAGAAGAGCCCACTGAGTCAGCCCTTAACCCCAGTGTGCAGAAAGTGTCAAAACGTGTTTTTCAGCAGAAATAAACATGTTTCTGCAACTTTGGTCAACCCCATGTAACTTATGGGTCAGGAACAGAACCCGTTTCAAAACATGTTTTTCAGCCCGAAATAAACGCGTTTTTTCAGACTGTTGAATCCCAATGTATCTGCCTGGCTCAGAAGAGCCCACTGAGTCAGCCCTTAACCCCAGTGTGCAAAAAGTGTCAAAACGTGTTTTTCAGCAGAAATAAACATGTTTCTGCAACTTTGGTAAACCCCATGTAACTTATAGATCAGGAGCAGCACAGTTTTCAAAACGTGTTTTTCAGCCCGAAATAAACACGTTTTTTCAGACTGTTGAATCCCTATGTAACTGGCTGGCTCAGAAGAGCCCACTGAGTCAGTATTTTACCCTAGTGTGCAAAAAGTGTCAAAACGTGTTTTTCAGCAGAAATAAACATGTTTCTGCAACTTTGGTCAACCCCATGTAACTTATAGGTCAGGAACAGCACACTTTTCAAAACGTGTTTTTCAGCCCGAAATAAACACGTTTTTTCAGACTGTTGAATCCCTATGTAACTGGCTGGCTCAGAACAGCCCACTGAGTCAGCCTTTTATCCCAGTGTGCAAAAAGTGTCAAAACGTGTTTTTCAGCAGAAATAAACATGTTTCTGCAACTTTGGTCAACCCCATTTAACTTATGGGTCAGGAACAGCACACTTTTCAACACGTGTTTTTAAGCCCGAAATAAACACGTTTTTTCAGACTGTTGAATCCCTATATAACTGGCTGGCTCAGAAGAGCCCACTGAGTCAGCCTTTTATCCCAGTGTGCAAAAAGTGTCAAAACGTGTTTTTCAGCAGAAATAAACATGTTTCTGCAACTTTGGTCAACCCCATGTAACTTATGGGTCAGGAACAGCACACTTTTCAAAACGTGTTTTTCAGCCCGAAATAAACACGTTTTTTCAGACTGTTGAATCCCTATGTAACTGGCTGGCTCAGAAGAGCCCACTGAGTCAGCCTTTTACCCTAGTGTGCAAAAAGTGTCAAAACGTGTTTTTCAGCAGAAATAAACATGTTTCTGCAACTTTGGTAAACCCCATGTAACTTATGGGTCAGGAACAGAACACGTTTCAAAACATGTTTTTCAGCCCGAAATAAACGCGTTTTTTCAGACTGTTGAATCCCAATGTATCTGCCTGGCTCAGAAGAGCCCACTGAGTCAGCCCTTAACCCCAGTGTGCAGAAAGTGTCAAAACGTGTTTTTCAGCAGAAATAAACATGTTTCTGCAACTTTGGTCAACCCCATGTAACTTATGGGTCAGGAACAGAACCCGTTTCAAAACATGTTTTTCAGCCCGAAATAAACGCGTTTTTTCAGACTGTTGAATCCCAATGTATCTGCCTGGCTCAGAAGAGCCCACTGAGTCAGCCCTTAACCCCAGTGTGCAGAAAGTGTCAAAACGTGTTTTTCAGCAGAAATAAACATGTTTCTGCAACTTTGGTCAACCCCATGTAACTTATGGGTCAGGAACATCACACTTTTCAAAACGTGTTTTTCAGCCCGAAATAAACACGTTTTTTCAGACTGTTGAATCCCTATGTAACTGGCTGGCTCAGAAGAGCCCACTGAGTCAGCCTTTTACCCCAGTGTGCAAAAAGTGTCAAAACGTGTTTTTCAGCAGAAATAAACATGTTTCTGCAACTTTGGTCAACCCCATGTAACTTATAGGTCAGGAACAGCACACTTTTCAAAACGTGTTTTTCAGCCCGAAATAAACACGTTTTTTCAGACTGTTGAATCCCTATGTAACTGGCTGGCTCAGAACAGCCCACTGAGTCAGCCTTTTATCCCAGTGTGCAAAAAGTGTCATAACGTGTTTTTCAGCAGAAATAAACGTTTCTGCAACTTTGGTCCACCCCATGTAACTTATAGGTCAGGAACAGCACACTTTTCAAAACGTGTTTTTCAGCCCGAAATAAACGTGTTTTTTCAGACTGTTGAATCCCTATGTAACTGGCTGGCTCAGAACAGCCCACTGAGTCAGCCTTTTACCCCAGTGTGCAAAAAGTGTCAAAACGTGTTTTTCAGCAGAAATAAACATGTTTCTGCAACTTTGGTAAACCCCATGTAACTTATAGATCAGGAGCAGCACAGTTTTCAAAACGTGTTTTTCAGCCCGAAATAAACACGTTTTTTCAGACTGTTGAATCCCTATGTAACTGGCTGGCTCAGAAGAGCCCACTGAGTCAGCCTTTTACCCTAGTGTGCAAAAAGTGTCAAAACGTGTTTTTCAGCAGAAATAAACATGTTTCTGCAACTTTGGTAAACCCCATGTAACTTATAGGTCAGGAACAGCACACTTTTCAAAACGTGTTTTTCAGCCCGAAATAAACACGTTTTTTCAGACTGTTGAATCCCTATGTAACTGGCTGGCTCAGAAGAGCCCACTGAGTCAGCCTTTTACCCTAGTGTGCAAAAAGTGTCAAAACGTGTTTTTCAGCAGAAATAAACATGTTTCTGCAACTTTGGTCAACCCCATGTAACTTATAGGTCAGGAACAGCACACTTTTCAAAACGTGTTTTTCAGCCCGAAATAAACACGTTTTTTCAGACTGTTGAATCCCTATGTAACTGGCTGGCTCAGAACAGCCCACTGAGTCAGCCTTTTATCCCAGTGTGCAAAAAGTGTCAAAACGTGTTTTTCAGCAGAAATAAACATGTTTCTGCAACTTTGGTCAACCCCATTTAACTTATGGGTCAGGAACAGCACACTTTTCAACACGTGTTTTTAAGCCCGAAATAAACACGTTTTTTCAGACTGTTGAATCCCTATATAACTGGCTGGCTCAGAAGAGCCCACTGAGTCAGCCTTTTACCCTAGTGTGCAAAAAGTGTCAAAACGTGTTTTTCAGCAGAAATAAACATGTTTCTGCAACTTTGGTAAACCCCATGTAACTTATGGGTCAGGAACAGAGCACGTTTCAAAACATGTTTTTCAGCCCGAAATAAACACGTTTTTTCAGACTGTTGAATCCCAATGTATCTGCCTGGCTCAGAAGAGCCCACTGAGTCAGCCCTTAACCCCAGTGTGCAGAAAGTGTCAAAACGTGTTTTTCAGCAGAAATAAACATGTTTCTGCAACTTTGGTCAACCCCATGTAACTTATGGGTCAGGAACAGAACCCGTTTCAAAACGTGTTTTTCAGCCCGAAATAAACGTCTTTTTTCAGACTGTTGAATCCCTATGTAACTGGCTGGCTCAGAACAGCCCACTGAGTCAGCCTTTTATCCCAGTGTGCAAAAAGTGTCATAACGTGTTTTTCAGCAGAAATAAACGTTTCTGCAACTTTGGTCCACCCCATGTAACTTATAGGTCAGGAACAGCACACTTTTCAAAACGTGTTTTTCAGCCCGAAATAAACGTCTTTTTTCAGACTGTTGAATCCCTATGTAACTGGCTGGCTCAGAAGAGCCCACTGGGTCAGCCTTTTACCCCAGTGTGCAAAAAGTGTCAAAACGTGTTTTTCAGCAGAAATAAACATGTTTCTGCAACTTTGGTCAACCCCATGTAACTTATAGGTCAGGAAAAGCACACTTTTCAAAACGTGTTTTTCAGCCCGAAATAAACGTCTTTTTTCAGACTGTTGAATCCCTATGTAACTGGCTGGCTCAGAAGAGCCCACTGGGTCAGCCTTTTACCCCAGTGTGCAAAAAGTGTCAAAACGTGTTTTTCAGCAGAAATAAACATGTTTCTGCAACTTTGGTAAACCCCATGTAACTTATAGATCAGGAGCAGCACAGTTTTCAAAACGTGTTTTTCAGCCCGAAATAAACGCGTTTTTTCAGACTGTTGAATCCCAATGTATCTGCCTGGCTCAGAAGAGCCCACTGAGTCAGCCCTTAACCCCAGTGTGCAGAAAGTGTCAAAACGTGTTTTTCAGCAGAAATAAACATGTTTCTGCAACTTTGGTCAACCCCATGTAACTTATGGGTCAGGAACAGAACCCGTTTCAAAACATGTTTTTCAGCCCGAAATAAACACGTTTTTTCAGGCTGTTGAATCCCAATGTATCTGCCTGGCTCAGAAGAGCCCACTGAGTCAGCCCTTAACCCCAGTGTGCAGAAAGTGTCAAAACGTGTTTTTCAGCAGAAATAAACATGTTTCTGCAACTTTGGTCAACCCCATGTAACATATGGGTCAGGAACAGAACACGTTTCAAAACATGTTTTTCAGCCCGAAATAAACGCGTTTTTTCAGACTGTTGAATCCCAATGTATCTGCCTGGCTCAGAAGAGCCCACTGAGTCAGCCCTTAACCCCAGTGTGCAGAAAGTGTCAAAACGTGTTTTTCAGCAGAAATAAACATGTTTCTGCAACTTTGGTCAACCCCATGTAACTTATGGGTCAGGAACAGAACCCGTTTCAAAACATGTTTTTCAGCCCGAAATAAACACGTTTTTTCAGACTGTTGAATCCCAATGTATCTGCCTGGCTCAGAAGAGCCCACTGAGTCAGCCCTTAACCCCAGTGTGCAGAAAGTGTCAAAACGTGTTTTTCAGCAGAAATAAACATGTTTCTGCAACTTTGGTCAACCCCATGTAACTTATAGGTTAGGAACAGCACACTTTTCAAAACGTGTTTTTCAGCCCGAAATAAACACGTTTTTTCAGAGTGTTGAATCCCTATGTAACTGGCTGGCTCAGAACAGCCCACTGAGTCAGCCTTTTATCCCAGTGTGCAAAAAGTGTCAAAACGTGTTTTTCAGCAGAAATAAACATGTTTCTGCAACTTTGGTCAACCCCATTTAACTTATGGGTCAGGAACAGCACACTTTTCAACACGTGTTTTTAAGCCCGAAATAAACACGTTTTTTCAGACTGTTGAATCCCTATATAACTGGCTGGCTCAGAAGAGCCCACTGAGTCAGCCTTTTACCCCAGTGTGGAAAAAGTGTCAAAACGTGTTTTTCAGCAGAAATAAACATGTTTCTGCAACTTTGGTAAACCCCATGTAACTTATAGATCAGGAGCAGTACAGTTTTCAAAACGTGTCTTTCAGCCCGAAATAAACACGTTTTTTCAGACTGTTGAATCCCTATGTAACTGGCTGGCTCAGAAGAGCCCACTGAGTCAGCCTTTTATCCCAGTGTGCAAAAAGTGTCAAAACGTGTTTTTCAGCAGAAATAAACATGTTTCTGCAACTTTGGTCAACCCCATGTAACTTATGGGTCAGGAACAGCACACTTTTCAAAACGTGTTTTTCAGCCCGAAATAAACACGTTTTTTCAGACTGTTGAATCCCTATGTAACTGGCTGGCTCAGAAGAGCCCACTGAGTCAGCCTTTTACCCTAGTGTGCAAAAAGTGTCAAAACGTGTTTTTCAGCAGAAATAAACATGTTTCTGCAACTTTGGTAAACCCCATGTAACTTATGGGTCAGGAACAGAACACGTTTCAAAACATGTTTTTCAGCCCGAAATAAACACGTTTTTTCAGACTGTTGAATCCCAATGTATCTGCCTGGCTCAGAAGAGCCCACTGAGTCAGCCCTTAACCCCAGTGTGCAGAAAGTGTCAAAACGTGTTTTACAGCAGAAATAAACATGTTTCTGCAACTTTGGTCAACCCCATGTAATTTATGGGTCAGGAACAGAACCCGTTTCAAAACATGTTTTTCAGCCCGAAATAAACGCGTTTTTTCAGACTGTTGAATCCCAATGTATCTGCCTGGCTCAGAAGAGCCCACTGAGTCAGCCCTTAACCCCAGTGTGCAGAAAGTGTCAAAACGTGTTTTTCAGCAGAAATAAACATGTTTCTGCAACTTTGGTCAACCCCATGTAACTTATGGGTCAGGAACAGCACACTTTTCAAAACGTGTTTTTCAGCCCGAAATAAACACGTTTTTTCAGACTGTTGAATCCCTATGTAACTGGCTGGCTCAGAAGAGCCCACTGAGTCAGCCTTTTACCCCAGTGTGCAAAAAGTGTCAAAACGTGTTTTTCAGCAGAAATAAACATGTTTCTGCAACTTTGGTCAACCCCATGTAACTTATAGGTCAGGAACAGCACACTTTTCAAAACGTGTTTTTCAGCCCGAAATAAACACGTTTTTTCAGACTGTTGAATCCCTATGTAACTGGCTGGCTCAGAACAGCCCACTGAGTCAGCCTTTTATCCCAGTGTGCAAAAAGTGTCATAACGTGTTTTTCAGCAGAAATAAACGTTTCTGCAACTTTGGTCCACCCCATGTAACTTATAGGTCAGGAACAGCACACTTTTCAAAACGTGTTTTTCAGCCCGAAATAAACGTGTTTTTTCAGACTGTTGAATCCCTATGTAACTGGCTGGCTCAGAACAGCCCACTGAGTCAGCCTTTTACCCCAGTGTGCAAAAAGTGTCAAAACGTGTTTTTCAGCAGAAATAAACATGTTTCTGCAACTTTGGTCAACCCCATGTAACTTATAGGTCAGGAACAGCACACTTTTCAAAACGTGTTTTTCAGCCCGAAATAAACACGTTTTTTCAGACTGTTGAATCCCTATGTAACTGGCTGGCTCAGAAGAGCCCACTGAGTCAGCCTTTTACCCTAGTGTGCAAAAAGTGTCAAAACGTGTTTTTCAGCAGAAATAAACATGTTTCTGCAACTTTGGTCAACCCCATGTAACTTATAGGTCAGGAACAGCACACTTTTCAAAACGTGTTTTTCAGCCCGAAATAAACACGTTTTTTCAGACTGTTGAATCCCTATGTAACTGGCTGGCTCAGAACAGCCCACTGAGTCAGCCTTTTATCCCAGTGTGCAAAAAGTGTCAAAACGTGTTTTTCAGCAGAAATAAACATGTTTCTGCAACTTTGGTCAACCCCATTTAACTTATGGGTCAGGAACAGCACACTTTTCAACACGTGTTTTTAAGCCCGAAATAAACACGTTTTTTCAGACTGTTGAATCCCTATATAACTGGCTGGCTCAGAAGAGCCCACTGAGTCAGCCTTTTACCCCAGTGTGGAAAAAGTGTCAAAACGTGTTTTTCAGCAGAAATAAACATGTTTCTGCAACTTTGGTAAACCCCATGTAACTTATAGATCAGGAGCAGCACAGTTTTCAAAACGTGTCTTTCAGCCCGAAATAAACACGTTTTTTCAGACTGTTGAATCCCTATGTAACTGGCTGGCTCAGAAGAGCCCACTGAGTCAGCCTTTTATCCCAGTGTGCAAAAAGTGTCAAAACGTGTTTTTCAGCAGAAATAAACATGTTTCTGCAACTTTGGTCAACCCCATGTAACTTATGGGTCAGGAACAGCACACTTTTCAAAACGTGTTTTTCAGCCCGAAATAAACACGTTTTTTCAGACTGTTGAATCCCTATGTAACTGGCTGGCTCAGAAGAGCCCACTGAGTCAGCCTTTTACCCTAGTGTGCAAAAAGTGTCAAAACGTGTTTTTCAGCAGAAATAAACATGTTTCTGCAACTTTGGTAAACCCCATGTAACTTATGGGTCAGGAACAGAACACGTTTCAAAACATGTTTTTCAGCCCGAAATAAACGCGTTTTTTCAGACTGTTGAATCCCAATGTATCTGCCTGGCTCAGAAGAGCCCACTGAGTCAGCCCTTAACCCCAGTGTGCAGAAAGTGTCAAAACGTGTTTTTCAGCAGAAATAAACATGTTTCTGCAACTTTGGTCAACCCCATGTAACTTATGGGTCAGGAACAGAACCCGTTTCAAAACATGTTTTTCAGCCCGAAATAAACGCGTTTTTTCAGACTGTTGAATCCCAATGTATCTGCCTGGCTCAGAAGAGCCCACTGAGTCAGCCCTTAACCCCAGTGTGCAGAAAGTGTCAAAACGTGTTTTTCAGCAGAAATAAACATGTTTCTGCAACTTTGGTCAACCCCATGTAACTTATGGGTCAGGAACAGCACACTTTTCAAAACGTGTTTTTCAGCCCGAAATAAACACGTTTTTTCAGACTGTTGAATCCCTATGTAACTGGCTGGCTCAGAAGAGCCCACTGAGTCAGCCTTTTACCCCAGTGTGCAAAAAGTGTCAAAACGTGTTTTTCAGCAGAAATAAACATGTTTCTGCAACTTTGGTCAACCCCATGTAACTTATAGGTCAGGAACAGCACACTTTTCAAAACGTGTTTTTCAGCCCGAAATAAACACGTTTTTTCAGACTGTTGAATCCCTATGTAACTGGCTGGCTCAGAACAGCCCACTGAGTCAGCCTTTTATCCCAGTGTGCAAAAAGTGTCATAACGTGTTTTTCAGCAGAAATAAACGTTTCTGCAACTTTGGTCCACCCCATGTAACTTATAGGTCAGGAACAGCACACTTTTCAAAACGTGTTTTTCAGCCCGAAATAAACGTGTTTTTTCAGACTGTTGAATCCCTATGTAACTGGCTGGCTCAGAACAGCCCACTGAGTCAGCCTTTTACCCCAGTGTGCAAAAAGTGTCAAAACGTGTTTTTCAGCAGAAATAAACATGTTTCTGCAACTTTGGTCAACCCCATGTAACTTATAGGTCAGGAACAGCACACTTTTCAAAACGTGTTTTTCAGCCCGAAATAAACACGTTTTTTCAGACTGTTGAATCCCTATGTAACTGGCTGGCTCAGAAGAGCCCACTGAGTCAGCCTTTTATCCCAGTGTGCAAAAAGTGTCAAAACGTGTTTTTCAGCAGAAATAAACATGTTTCTGCAACTTTGGTAAACCCCATGTAACTTATAGATCAGGAGCAGCACAGTTTTCAAAACGTGTTTTTCAGCCCGAAATAAACACGTTTTTTCAGACTGTTGAATCCCTATGTAACTGGCTGGCTCAGAAGAGCCCACTGAGTCAGCCTTTTACCCTAGTGTGCAAAAAGTGTCAAAACGTGTTTTTCAGCAGAAATAAACATGTTTCTGCAACTTTGGTAAACCCCATGTAACTTATAGGTCAGGAACAGCACACTTTTCAAAACGTGTTTTTCAGCCCGAAATAAACACGTTTTTTCAGACTGTTGAATCCCTATGTAACTGGCTGGCTCAGAAGAGCCCACTGAGTCAGCCTTTTACCCTAGTGTGCAAAAAGTGTCAAAACGTGTTTTTCAGCAGAAATAAACATGTTTCTGCAACTTTGGTCAACCCCATGTAACTTATAGGTCAGGAACAGCACACTTTTCAAAACGTGTTTTTCAGCCCGAAATAAACACGTTTTTTCAGACTGTTGAATCCCTATGTAACTGGCTGGCTCAGAACAGCCCACTGAGTCAGCCTTTTATCCCAGTGTGCAAAAAGTGTCAAAACGTGTTTTTCAGCAGAAATAAACATGTTTCTGCAACTTTGGTCAACCCCATTTAACTTATGGGTCAGGAACAGCACACTTTTCAACACGTGTTTTTAAGCCCGAAATAAACACGTTTTTTCAGACTGTTGAATCCCTATATAACTGGCTGGCTCAGAAGAGCCCACTGAGTCAGCCTTTTACCCCAGTGTGGAAAAAGTGTCAAAACGTGTTTTTCAGCAGAAATAAACATGTTTCTGCAACTTTGGTAAACCCCATGTAACTTATAGATCAGGAGCAGCACAGTTTTCAAAACGTGTCTTTCAGCCCGAAATAAACACGTTTTTTCAGACTGTTGAATCCCTATGTAACTGGCTGGCTCAGAAGAGCCCACTGAGTCAGCCTTTTATCCCAGTGTGCAAAAAGTGTCAAAACGTGTTTTTCAGCAGAAATAAACATGTTTCTGCAACTTTGGTCAACCCCATGTAACTTATGGGTCAGGAACAGCACACTTTTCAAAACGTGTTTTTCAGCCCGAAATAAACACGTTTTTTCAGACTGTTGAATCCCTATGTAACTGGCTGGCTCAGAAGAGCCCACTGAGTCAGCCTTTTACCCTAGTGTGCAAAAAGTGTCAAAACGTGTTTTTCAGCAGAAATAAACATGTTTCTGCAACTTTGGTAAACCCCATGTAACTTATGGGTCAGGAACAGAACACGTTTCAAAACATGTTTTTCAGCCCGAAATAAACGCGTTTTTTCAGACTGTTGAATCCCAATGTATCTGCCTGGCTCAGAAGAGCCCACTGAGTCAGCCCTTAACCCCAGTGTGCAGAAAGTGTCAAAACGTGTTTTTCAGCAGAAATAAACATGTTTCTGCAACTTTGGTCAACCCCATGTAACTTATGGGTCAGGAACAGAACCCGTTTCAAAACATGTTTTTCAGCCCGAAATAAACGCGTTTTTTCAGACTGTTGAATCCCAATGTATCTGCCTGGCTCAGAAGAGCCCACTGAGTCAGCCCTTAACCCCAGTGTGCAGAAAGTGTCAAAACGTGTTTTTCAGCAGAAATAAACATGTTTCTGCAACTTTGGTCAACCCCATGTAACTTATGGGTCAGGAACAGAACCCGTTTCAAAACATGTTTTTCAGCCCGAAATAAACGCGTTTTTTCAGACTGTTGAATCCCTATGTAACTGGCTGGCTCAGAAGAGCCCACTGAGTCAGCCTTTTACCCCAGTGTGCAAAAAGTGTCAAAACGTGTTTTTCAGCAGAAATAAACATGTTTCTGCAACTTTGGTCAACCCCATGTAACTTATAGGTCAGGAACAGCACACTTTTCAAAACGTGTTTTTCAGCCCGAAATAAACACGTTTTTTCAAACTGTTGAATCCCTATGTAACTGGCTGGCTCAGAACAGCCCACTGAGTCAGCCTTTTATCCCAGTGTGCAAAAAGTGTCATAACGTGTTTTTCAGCAGAAATAAACGTTTCTGCAACTTTGGTCCACCCCATGTAACTTATAGGTCAGGAACAGCACACTTTTCAAAACGTGTTTTTCAGCCCGAAATAAACGTGTTTTTTCAGACTGTTGAATCCCTATGTAACTGGCTGGCTCAGAACAGCCCACTGAGTCAGCCTTTTACCCCAGTGTGCAAAAAGTGTCAAAACGTGTTTTTCAGCAGAAATAAACATGTTTCTGCAACTTTGGTCAACCCCATGTAACTTATAGGTCAGGAACAGCACACTTTTCAAAACGTGTTTTTCAGCCCGAAATAAACACGTTTTTTCAGACTGTTGAATCCCTATGTAACTGGCTGGCTCAGAAGAGCCCACTGAGTCAGCCTTTTATCCCAGTGTGCAAAAAGTGTCAAAACGTGTTTTTCAGCAGAAATAAACATGTTTCTGCAACTTTGGTAAACCCCATGTAACTTATAGATCAGGAGCAGCACAGTTTTCAAAACGTGTTTTTCAGCCCGAAATAAACACGTTTTTTCAGACTGTTGAATCCCTATGTAACTGGCTGGCTCAGAAGAGCCCACTGAGTCAGCCTTTTACCCTAGTGTGCAAAAAGTGTCAAAACGTGTTTTTCAGCAGAAATAAACATGTTTCTGCAACTTTGGTCAACCCCATGTAACTTATAGGTCAGGAACAGCACACTTTTCAAAACGTGTTTTTCAGCCCGAAATAAACACGTTTTTTCAGACTGTTGAATCCCTATGTAACTGGCTGGCTCAGAACAGCCCACTGAGTCAGCCTTTTATCCCAGTGTGCAAAAAGTGTCAAAACGTGTTTTTCAGCAGAAATAAACATGTTTCTGCAACTTTGGTCCACCCCATGTAACTTATAGGTCAGGAACAGCACACTTTTCAAAACGTGTTTTTCAGCCCGAAATAAACGTGTTTTTTCAGACTGTTGAATCCCTATGTAACTGGCTGGCTCAGAACAGCCCACTGAGTCAGCCTTTTACCCCAATGTGCAAAAAGTGTCAAAACGTGTTTTTCAGCAGAAATAAACATGTTTCTGCAACTTTGGTCAACCCCATGTAACTTATGGGTCAGGAACAGCACACTTTTCAAAACGTGTTTTTCAGCCCGAAATAAACACGTTTTTTCAGACTGTTGAATCCCTATGTAACTGGCTGGCTCAGAAGAGCCCACTGAGTCAGCCTTTTACCCCAGTGTGCAAAAAGTGTCAAAACGTGTTTTTCAGCAGAAATAAACATGTTTCTGCAACTTTGGTCCACCCCATGTAACTTATGGGTCAGGAACAGCACACTTTTCAAAACGTGTTTTTCAGCCCGAAATAAACGTCTTTTTTCAGACTGTTGAATCCCTATGTAACTGGCTGGCTCAGAACAGCCCACTGAGTCAGCCTTTTATCCCAGTGTGCAAAAAGTGTCATAACGTGTTTTTCAGCAGAAATAAACGTTTCTGCAACTTTGGTCCACCCCATGTAACTTATAGGTCAGGAACAGCACACTTTTCAAAACGTGTTTTTCAGCCCGAAATAAACGTCTTTTTTCAGACTGTTGAATCCCTATGTAACTGGCTGGCTCAGAAGAGCCCACTGAGTCAGCCTTTTACCCCAGTGTGCAAAAAGTGTCAAAACGTGTTTTTCAGCAGAAATAAACATGTTTCTGCAACTTTGGTCAACCCCATGTAACTTATAGGTCAGGAACAGCACACTTTTCAAAACGTGTTTTTCAGCCCGAAATAAACACGTTTTTTCAGACTGTTGAATCCCTATGTAACTGGCTGGCTCAGAACAGCCCACTGAGTCAGCCTTTTATCCCAGTGTGCAAAAAGTGTCATAACGTGTTTTTCAGCAGAAATAAACGTTTCTGCAACTTTGGTCCACCCCATGTAACTTATAGGTCAGGAACAGCACACTTTTCAAAACGTGTTTTTCAGCCCGAAATAAACACGTTTTTTCAGACTGTTGAATCCCTATGTAACTGGCTGGCTCAGAACAGCCCACTGAGTCAGCCTTTTATCCCAGTGTGCAAAAAGTGTCATAACGTGTTTTTCAGCAGAAATAAACGTTTCTGCAACTTTGGTCCACCCCATGTAACTTATAGGTCAGGAACAGCACACTTTTCAAAACGTGTTTTTCAGCCCGAAATAAACGTGTTTTTTCAGACTGTTGAATCCCTATGTAACTGGCTGGCTCAGAACAGCCCACTGAGTCAGCCTTTTACCCCAGTGTGCAAAAAGTGTCAAAACGTGTTTTTCAGCAGAAATAAACATGTTTCTGCAACTTTGGTCAACCCCATGTAACTTATAGGTCAGGAACAGCACACTTTTCAAAACGTGTTTTTCAGCCCGAAATAAACGTCTTTTTTCAGACTGTTGAATCCCTATGTAACTGGCTGGCTCAGAAGAGCCCACTGGGTCAGCCTTTTACCCCAGTGTGCAAAAAGTGTCAAAACGTGTTTTTCAGCAGAAATAAACATGTTTCTGCAACTTTGGTCAACCCCATGTAACTTATAGGTCAGGAACAGCACAGTTTTCAAAACGTGTTTTTCAGCCCGAAATAAACACGTTTTTTCAGACTGTTGAATCCCTATGTAACTGGCTAGCTCAGAAGAGCCCACTGGGTCAGCCTTTTACCCCAGTGTGCAAAAAGTGTCAAAACGTGTTTTTCAGCAGAAATAAACATGTTTCTGCAACTTTGGTCAACCCCATGTAACTTATAGGTCAGGAACAGCACACTTTTCAAAACATGTTTTTCAGCCCGAAATAAACACGTTTTTTCAGACTGTTGAATCCCTATGTAACTGGCTGGCTCAGAAGAGCCCACTGAGTCAGCCTTTTATCCCAGTGTGCAAAAAGTGTCAAAACGTGTTTTTCAGCAGAAATAAACATGTTTCTGCAACTTTGGTAAACCCCATGTAACTTATAGATCAGGAGCAGCACAGTTTTCAAAACGTGTTTTTCAGCCCGAAATAAACACGTTTTTTCAGACTGTTGAATCCCTATGTAACTGGCTGGCTCAGAAGAGCCCACTGAGTCAGCCTTTTATCCCAGTGTGCAAAAAGTGTCAAAACGTGTTTTTCAGCAGAAATAAACATGTTTCTGCAACTTTGGTCAACCCCATGTAACTTATGGGTCAGGAACAGCACACTTTTCAAAACGTGTTTTTCAGCCCGAAATAAACACGTTTTTTCAGACTGTTGAATCCCTATGTAACTGGCTGGCTCAGAAGAGCCCACTGAGTCAGCCTTTTACCCTAGTGTGCAAAAAGTGTCAAAACGTGTTTTTCAGCAGAAATAAACATGTTTCTGCAACTTTGGTCAACCCCATGTAACTTATAGGTCAGGAACAGCACACTTTTCAAAACGTGTTTTTCAGCCCGAAATAAACACGTTTTTTCAGACTGTTGAATCCCTATGTAACTGGCTGGCTCAGAAGAGCCCACTGAGTCAGCCCTTAACCCCAGTGTGCAGAAAGTGTCAAAACGTGTTTTTCAGCAGAAATAAACATGTTTCTGCAACTTTGGTCAACCCCATGTAACTTATGGGTCAGGAACAGAACCCGTTTCAAAACGTGTTTTTCAGCCCGAAATAAACGTCTTTTTTCAGACTGTTGAATCCCTATGTAACTGGCTGGCTCAGAACAGCCCACTGAGTCAGCCTTTTATCCCAGTGTGCAAAAAGTGTCATAACGTGTTTTTCAGCAGAAATAAACGTTTCTGCAACTTTGGTCCACCCCATGTAACTTACAGGTCAGGAACAGCACACTTTTCAAAACGTGTTTTTCAGCCCGAAATAAACGTCTTTTTTCAGACTGTTGAATCCCTATGTAACTGGCTGGCTCAGAAGAGCCCACTGGGTCAGCCTTTTACCCCAGTGTGCAAAAAGTGTCAAAACGTGTTTTTCAGCAGAAATAAACATGTTTCTGCAACTTTGGTCAACCCCATGTAACTTATAGGTCAGGAACAGCACACTTTTCAAAACGTGTTTTTCAGCCCGAAATAAACGTGTTTTTTCAGACTGTTGAATCCCTATGTAACTGGCTGGCTCAGAACAGCCCACTGAGTCAGCCTTTTACCCCAGTGTGCAAAAAGTGTCAAAACGTGTTTTTCAGCAGAAATAAACATGTTTCTGCAACTTTGGTCAACCCCATGTAACTTATAGGTCAGGAACAGCACACTTTTCAAAACGTGTTTTTCAGCCCGAAATAAACACGTTTTTTCAGACTGTTGAATCCCTATGTAACTGGCTGGCTCAGAAGAGCCCACTGAGTCAGCCTTTTACCCTAGTGTGCAAAAAGTGTCAAAACGTGTTTTTCAGCAGAAATAAACATGTTTCTGCAACTTTGGTCAACCCCATGTAACTTATAGGTCAGGAACAGCACACTTTTCAAAACGTGTTTTTCAGCCCGAAATAAACACGTTTTTTCAGACTGTTGAATCCCTATGTAACTGGCTGGCTCAGAACAGCCCACTGAGTCAGCCTTTTATCCCAGTGTGCAAAAAGTGTCAAAACGTGTTTTTCAGCAGAAATAAACATGTTTCTGCAACTTTGGTCAACCCCATTTAACTTATGGGTCAGGAACAGCACACTTTTCAACACGTGTTTTTAAGCCCGAAATAAACACGTTTTTTCAGACTGTTGAATCCCTATATAACTGGCTGGCTCAGAAGAGCCCACTGAGTCAGCCTTTTACCCCAGTGTGGAAAAAGTGTCAAAACGTGTTTTTCAGCAGAAATAAACATGTTTCTGCAACTTTGGTAAACCCCATGTAACTTATAGATCAGGAGCAGCACAGTTTTCAAAACGTGTCTTTCAGCCCGAAATAAACACGTTTTTTCAGACTGTTGAATCCCTATGTAACTGGCTGGCTCAGAAGAGCCCACTGAGTCAGCCTTTTATCCCAGTGTGCAAAAAGTGTCAAAACGTGTTTTTCAGCAGAAATAAACATGTTTCTGCAACTTTGGTCAACCCCATGTAACTTATGGGTCAGGAACAGCACACTTTTCAAAACGTGTTTTTCAGCCCGAAATAAACACGTTTTTTCAGACTGTTGAATCCCTATGTAACTGGCTGGCTCAGAAGAGCCCACTGAGTCAGCCTTTTACCCTAGTGTGCAAAAAGTGTCAAAACGTGTTTTTCAGCAGAAATAAACATGTTTCTGCAACTTTGGTAAACCCCATGTAACTTATGGGTCAGGAACAGAACACGTTTCAAAACATGTTTTTCAGCCCGAAATAAACGCGTTTTTTCAGACTGTTGAATCCCAATGTATCTGCCTGGCTCAGAAGAGCCCACTGAGTCAGCCCTTAACCCCAGTGTGCAGAAAGTGTCAAAACGTGTTTTTCAGCAGAAATAAACATGTTTCTGCAACTTTGGTCAACCCCATGTAACTTATGGGTCAGGAACAGAACCCGTTTCAAAACATGTTTTTCAGCCCGAAATAAACGCGTTTTTTCAGACTGTTGAATCCCAATGTATCTGCCTGGCTCAGAAGAGCCCACTGAGTCAGCCCTTAACCCCAGTGTGCAGAAAGTGTCAAAACGTGTTTTTCAGCAGAAATAAACATGTTTCTGCAACTTTGGTCAACCCCATGTAACTTATGGGTCAGGAACAGCACACTTTTCAAAACGTGTTTTTCAGCCCGAAATAAACACGTTTTTTCAGACTGTTGAATCCCTATGTAACTGGCTGGCTCAGAAGAGCCCACTGAGTCAGCCTTTTACCCCAGTGTGCAAAAAGTGTCAAAACGTGTTTTTCAGCAGAAATAAACATGTTTCTGCAACTTTGGTCAACCCCATGTAACTTATAGGTCAGGAACAGCACACTTTTCAAAACGTGTTTTTCAGCCCGAAATAAACACGTTTTTTCAGACTGTTGAATCCCTATGTAACTGGCTGGCTCAGAACAGCCCACTGAGTCAGCCTTTTATCCCAGTGTGCAAAAAGTGTCATAACGTGTTTTTCAGCAGAAATAAACGTTTCTGCAACTTTGGTCCACCCCATGTAACTTATAGGTCAGGAACAGCACACTTTTCAAAACGTGTTTTTCAGCCCGAAATAAACGTGTTTTTTCAGACTGTTGAATCCCTATGTAACTGGCTGGCTCAGAACAGCCCACTGAGTCAGCCTTTTACCCCAGTGTGCAAAAAGTGTCAAAACGTGTTTTTCAGCAGAAATAAACATGTTTCTGCAACTTTGGTCAACCCCATGTAACTTATAGGTCAGGAACAGCACACTTTTCAAAACGTGTTTTTCAGCCCGAAATAAACACGTTTTTTCAGACTGTTGAATCCCTATGTAACTGGCTGGCTCAGAAGAGCCCACTGAGTCAGCCTTTTATCCCAGTGTGCAAAAAGTGTCAAAACGTGTTTTTCAGCAGAAATAAACATGTTTCTGCAACTTTGGTAAACCCCATGTAACTTATAGATCAGGAGCAGCACAGTTTTCAAAACGTGTTTTTCAGCCCGAAATAAACACGTTTTTTCAGACTGTTGAATCCCTATGTAACTGGCTGGCTCAGAAGAGCCCACTGAGTCAGCCTTTTACCCTAGTGTGCAAAAAGTGTCAAAACGTGTTTTTCAGCAGAAATAAACATGTTTCTGCAACTTTGGTAAACCCCATGTAACTTATAGGTCAGGAACAGCACACTTTTCAAAACGTGTTTTTCAGCCCGAAATAAACACGTTTTTTCAGACTGTTGAATCCCTATGTAACTGGCTGGCTCAGAAGAGCCCACTGAGTCAGCCTTTTACCCTAGTGTGCAAAAAGTGTCAAAACGTGTTTTTCAGCAGAAATAAACATGTTTCTGCAACTTTGGTCAAGCCCATGTAACTTATAGGTCAGGAACAGCACACTTTTCAAAACGTGTTTTTCAGCCCGAAATAAACACGTTTTTTCAGACTGTTGAATTCCTATGTAACTGGCTGGCTCAGAACAGCCCACTGAGTCAGCCTTTTATCCCAGTGTGCAAAAAGTGTCAAAACGTGTTTTTCAGCAGAAATAAACATGTTTCTGCAACTTTGGTCAACCCCATTTAACTTATGGGTCAGGAACAGCACACTTTTCAACACGTGTTTTTAAGCCCGAAATAAACACGTTTTTTCAGACTGTTGAATCCCTATATAACTGGCTGGCTCAGAAGAGCCCACTGAGTCAGCCTTTTACCCCAGTGTGGAAAAAGTGTCAAAACGTGTTTTTCAGCAGAAATAAACATGTTTCTGCAACTTTGGTAAACCCCATGTAACTTATAGATCAGGAGCAGCACAGTTTTCAAAACGTGTCTTTCAGCCCGAAATAAACACGTTTTTTCAGACTGTTGAATCCCTATGTAACTGGCTGGCTCAGAAGAGCCCACTGAGTCAGCCTTTTATCCCAGTGTGCAAAAAGTGTCAAAACGTGTTTTTCAGCAGAAATAAACATGTTTCTGCAACTTTGGTCAACCCCATGTAACTTATGGGTCAGGAACAGCACACTTTTCAAAACGTGTTTTTCAGCCCGAAATAAACACGTTTTTTCAGACTGTTGAATCCCTATGTAACTGGCTGGCTCAGAAGAGCCCACTGAGTCAGCCTTTTACCCTAGTGTGCAAAAAGTGTCAAAACGTGTTTTTCAGCAGAAATAAACATGTTTCTGCAACTTTGGTAAACCCCATGTAACTTATGGGTCAGGAACAGAACACGTTTCAAAACATGTTTTTCAGCCCGAAATAAACGCGTTTTTTCAGACTGTTGAATCCCAATGTATCTGCCTGGCTCAGAAGAGCCCACTGAGTCAGCCCTTAACCCCAGTGTGCAGAAAGTGTCAAAACGTGTTTTTCAGCAGAAATAAACATGTTTCTGCAACTTTGGTCAACCCCATGTAACTTATGGGTCAGGAACAGAACCCGTTTCAAAACATGTTTTTCAGCCCGAAATAAACGCGTTTTTTCAGTCTGTTGAATCCCAATGTATCTGCCTGGCTCAGAAGAGCCCACTGAGTCAGCCCTTAACCCCAGTGTGCAGAAAGTGTCAAAACGTGTTTTTCAGCAGAAATAAACATGTTTCTGCAACTTTGGTCAACCCCATGTAACTTATGGGTCAGGAACAGCACACTTTTCAAAACGTGTTTTTCAGCCCGAAATAAACACGTTTTTTCAGACTGTTGAATCCCTATGTAACTGGCTGGCTCAGAAGAGCCCACTGAGTCAGCCTTTTACCCCAGTGTGCAAAAAGTGTCAAAACGTGTTTTTCAGCAGAAATAAACATGTTTCTGCAACTTTGGTCAACCCCATGTAACTTATAGGTCAGGAACAGCACACTTTTCAAAACGTGTTTTTCAGCCCGAAATAAACACGTTTTTTCAAACTGTTGAATCCCTATGTAACTGGCTGGCTCAGAACAGCCCACTGAGTCAGCCTTTTATCCCAGTGTGCAAAAAGTGTCATAACGTGTTTTTCAGCAGAAATAAACGTTTCTGCAACTTTGGTCCACCCCATGTAACTTATAGGTCAGGAACAGCACACTTTTCAAAACGTGTTTTTCAGCCCGAAATAAACGTGTTTTTTCAGACTGTTGAATCCCTATGTAACTGGCTGGCTCAGAACAGCCCACTGAGTCAGCCTTTTACCCCAGTGTGCAAAAAGTGTCAAAACGTGTTTTTCAGCAGAAATAAACATGTTTCTGCAACTTTGGTCAACCCCATGTAACTTATAGGTCAGGAACAGCACACTTTTCAAAACGTGTTTTTCAGCCCGAAATAAACACGTTTTTTCAGACTGTTGAATCCCTATGTAACTGGCTGGCTCAGAAGAGCCCACTGAGTCAGCCTTTTATCCCAGTGTGCAAAAAGTGTCAAAACGTGTTTTTCAGCAGAAATAAACATGTTTCTGCAACTTTGGTAAACCCCATGTAACTTATAGATCAGGAGCAGCACAGTTTTCAAAACGTGTTTTTCAGCCCGAAATAAACACGTTTTTTCAGACTGTTGAATCCCTATGTAACTGGCTGGCTCAGAAGAGCCCACTGAGTCAGCCTTTTACCCTAGTGTGCAAAAAGTGTCAAAACGTGTTTTTCAGCAGAAATAAACATGTTTCTGCAACTTTGGTCAACCCCATGTAACTTATAGGTCAGGAACAGCACACTTTTCAAAACGTGTTTTTCAGCCCGAAATAAACACGTTTTTTCAGACTGTTGAATCCCTATGTAACTGGCTGGCTCAGAACAGCCCACTGAGTCAGCCTTTTATCCCAGTGTGCAAAAAGTGTCAAAACGTGTTTTTCAGCAGAAATAAACATGTTTCTGCAACTTTGGTCCACCCCATGTAACTTATAGGTCAGGAACAGCACACTTTTCAAAACGTGTTTTTCAGCCCGAAATAAACGTGTTTTTTCAGACTGTTGAATCCCTATGTAACTGGCTGGCTCAGAACAGCCCACTGAGTCAGCCTTTTACCCCAATGTGCAAAAAGTGTCAAAACGTGTTTTTCAGCAGAAATAAACATGTTTCTGCAACTTTGGTCAACCCCATGTAACTTATGGGTCAGGAACAGCACACTTTTCAAAACGTGTTTTTCAGCCCGAAATAAACACGTTTTTTCAGACTGTTGAATCCCTATGTAACTGGCTGGCTCAGAAGAGCCCACTGAGTCAGCCTTTTACCCCAGTGTGCAAAAAGTGTCAAAACGTGTTTTTCAGCAGAAATAAACATGTTTCTGCAACTTTGGTCCACCCCATGTAACTTATGGGTCAGGAACAGCACACTTTTCAAAACGTGTTTTTCAGCCCGAAATAAACGTCTTTTTTCAGACTGTTGAATCCCTATGTAACTGGCTGGCTCAGAACAGCCCACTGAGTCAGCCTTTTATCCCAGTGTGCAAAAAGTGTCATAACGTGTTTTTCAGCAGAAATAAACGTTTCTGCAACTTTGGTCCACCCCATGTAACTTATAGGTCAGGAACAGCACACTTTTCAAAACGTGTTTTTCAGCCCGAAATAAACGTCTTTTTTCAGACTGTTGAATCCCTATGTAACTGGCTGGCTCAGAAGAGCCCACTGAGTCAGCCTTTTACCCCAGTGTGCAAAAAGTGTCAAAACGTGTTTTTCAGCAGAAATAAACATGTTTCTGCAACTTTGGTCAACCCCATGTAACTTATAGGTCAGGAACAGCACACTTTTCAAAACGTGTTTTTCAGCCCGAAATAAACACGTTTTTTCAGACTGTTGAATCCCTATGTAACTGGCTGGCTCAGAACAGCCCACTGAGTCAGCCTTTTATCCCAGTGTGCAAAAAGTGTCATAACGTGTTTTTCAGCAGAAATAAACGTTTCTGCAACTTTGGTCCACCCCATGTAACTTATAGGTCAGGAACAGCACACTTTTCAAAACGTGTTTTTCAGCCCGAAATAAACACGTTTTTTCAGACTGTTGAATCCCTATGTAACTGGCTGGCTCAGAACAGCCCACTGAGTCAGCCTTTTATCCCAGTGTGCAAAAAGTGTCATAACGTGTTTTTCAGCAGAAATAAACGTTTCTGCAACTTTGGTCCACCCCATGTAACTTATAGGTCAGGAACAGCACACTTTTCAAAACGTGTTTTTCAGCCCGAAATAAACGTGTTTTTTCAGACTGTTGAATCCCTATGTAACTGGCTGGCTCAGAAGAGCCCACTGAGTCAGCCTTTTACCCTAGTGTGCAAAAAGTGTCAAAACGTGTTTTTCAGCAGAAATAAACATGTTTCTGCAACTTTGGTCAACCCCATGTAACTTATAGGTCAGGAACAGCACACTTTTCAAAACGTGTTTTTCAGCCCGAAATAAACGTGTTTTTTCAGACTGTTGAATCCCTATGTAACTGGCTGGCTCAGAAGAGCCCACTGGGTCAGCCTTTTACCCCAGTGTGCAAAAAGTGTCAAAACGTGTTTTTCAGCAGAAATAAACATGTTTCTGCAACTTTGGTCAACCCCATGTAACTTATAGGTCAGGAACAGCACACTTTTCAAAACGTGTTTTTCAGCCCGAAATAAACACGTTTTTTCAGACTGTTGAATCCCTATGTAACTGGCTGGCTCAGAAGAGCCCACTGAGTCAGCCTTTTATCCCAGTGTGCAAAAAGTGTCAAAACGTGTTTTTCAGCAGAAATAAACATGTTTCTGCAACTTTGGTAAACCCCATGTAACTTATAGATCAGGA
This sequence comes from Lepisosteus platostomus, assembly GCF_059453375.1. Lineage (NCBI taxonomy): Eukaryota > Metazoa > Chordata > Actinopteri > Semionotiformes > Lepisosteidae > Lepisosteus > Lepisosteus platostomus. The sequence continues at coordinate 21,282,482 of NC_142630.1, forward strand.
GCAGCACAGTTTTCAAAACGTGTTTTTCAGCCCGAAATAAACACGTTTTTTCAGACTGTTGAATCCCTATGTAACTGGCTGGCTCAGAACAGCCCACTGAGTCAGCCTTTTATCCCAGTGTGCAAAAAGTGTCATAACGTGTTTTTCAGCAGAAATAAACGTTTCTGCAACTTTGGTCCACCCCTTGTAACTTACAGGTCAGGAACAGCACACTTTTCAAACCGTGTTTTTCAGCCCGAAATAAACGTCTTTTTTCAGACTGTTGAATCCCTATGTAACTGGCTGGCTCAGAAGAGCCCACTGGGTCAGCCTTTTACCCCAGTGTGCAAAAAGTGTCAAAACGTGTTTTTCAGCAGAAATAAACATGTTTCTGCAACTTTGGTCAACCCCATGTAACTTATAGGTCAGGAACAGCACACTTTTCAAAACGTGTTTTTCAGCCCGAAATAAACGTCTTTTTTCAGACTGTTGAATCCCTATGTAACTGGCTGGCTCAGAAGAGCCCACTGGGTCAGCCTTTTACCCCAGTGTGCAAAAAGTGTCAAAACGTGTTTTTCAGCAGAAATAAACATGTTTCTGCAACTTTGGTAAACCCCATGTAACTTATAGATCAGGAGCAGCACAGTTTTCAAAACATGTTTTTCAGCCCGAAATAAACGCGTTTTTTCAGACTGTTGAATCCCAATGTATCTGCCTGGCTCAGAAGAGCCCACTGAGTCAGCCCTTAACCCCAGTGTGCAGAAAGTGTCAAAACGTGTTTTTCAGCAGAAATAAACATGTTTCTGCAACTTTGGTCAACCCCATGTAACTTATGGGTCAGGAACAGAACCCGTTTCAAAACATGTTTTTCAGCCCGAAATAAACACGTTTTTTCAGACTGTTGAATCCCAATGTATCTGCCTGGCTCAGAAGAGCCCACTGAGTCAGCCCTTAACCCCAGTGTGCAGAAAGTGTCAAAACGTGTTTTTCAGCAGAAATAAACATGTTTCTGCAACTTTGGTCAACCCCATGTAACTTATAGGTTAGGAACAGCACACTTTTCAAAACGTGTTTTTCAGCCCGAAATAAACACGTTTTTTCAGAGTGTTGAATCCCTATGTAACTGGCTGGCTCAGAAGAGCCCACTGAGTCAGCCTTTTACCCTAGTGTGCAAAAAGTGTCAAAACGTGTTTTTCAGCAGAAATAAACATGTTTCTGCAACTTTGGTCAACCCCATGTAACTTATAGGTCAGGAACAGCACACTTTTCAAAACGTGTTTTTCAGCCCGAAATAAACACGTTTTTTCAGACTGTTGAATCCCTATGTAACTGGCTGGCTCAGAAGAGCCCACTGAGTCAGCCTTTTACCCTAGTGTGCAAAAAGTGTCAAAACGTGTTTTTCAGCAGAAATAAACATGTTTCTGCAACTTTGGTCAACCCCATGTAACTTATAGGTCAGGAACAGCACACTTTTCAAAACGTGTTTTTCAGCCCGAAATAAACACGTTTTTTCAGACTGTTGAATCCCTATGTAACTGGCTGGCTCAGAACAGCCCACTGAGTCAGCCTTTTATCCCAGTGTGCAAAAAGTGTCAAAACGTGTTTTTCAGCAGAAATAAACATGTTTCTGCAACTTTGGTCAACCCCATGTAACTTATAGGTCAGGAACAGCACACTTTTCAAAACGTGTTTTTCAGCCCGAAATAAACGTGTTTTTTCAGACTGTTGAATCCCTATGTAACTGGCTGGCTCAGAACAGCCCACTGAGTCAGCCTTTTACCCCAGTGTGCAAAAAGTGTCAAAACGTGTTTTTCAGCAGAAATAAACATGTTTCTGCAACTTTGGTCAACCCCATGTAACTTATAGGTCAGGAACAGCACACTTTTCAAAACGTGTTTTTCAGCCCGAAATAAACACGTTTTTTCAGACTGTTGAATCCCTATGTAACTGGCTGGCTCAGAAGAGCCCACTGAGTCAGCCTTTTATCCCAGTGTGCAAAAAGTGTCAAAACGTGTTTTTCAGCAGAAATAAACATGTTTCTGCAACTTTGGTAAACCCCATGTAACTTATAGATGAGGAGCAGCACAGTTTTCAAAACGTGTTTTTCAGCCCGAAATAAACACGTTTTTTCAGACTGTTGAATCCCTATGTAACTGGCTGGCTCAGAAGAGCCCACTGAGTCAGCCTTTTACCCTAGTGTGCAAAAAGTGTCAAAACGTGTTTTTCAGCAGAAATAAACATGTTTCTGCAACTTTGGTCAACCCCATGTAACTTATAGGTCAGGAACAGCACACTTTTCAAAACGTGTTTTTCAGCCCGAAATAAACACGTTTTTTCAGACTGTTGAATCCCTATGTAACTGGCTGGCTCAGAACAGCCCACTGAGTCAGCCTTTTATCCCAGTGTGCAAAAAGTGTCAAAACGTGTTTTTCAGCAGAAATAAACATGTTTCTGCAACTTTGGTCCACCCCATGTAACTTATAGGTCAGGAACAGCACACTTTTCAAAACGTGTTTTTCAGCCCGAAATAAACGTGTTTTTTCAGACTGTTGAATCCCTATGTAACTGGCTGGCTCAGAACAGCCCACTGAGTCAGCCTTTTACCCCAATGTGCAAAAAGTGTCAAAACGTGTTTTTCAGCAGAAATAAACATGTTTCTGCAACTTTGGTCAACCCCATGTAACTTATGGGTCAGGAACAGCACACTTTTCAAAACGTGTTTTTCAGCCCGAAATAAACACGTTTTTTCAGACTGTTGAATCCCTATGTAACTGGCTGGCTCAGAAGAGCCCACTGAGTCAGCCTTTTACCCCAGTGTGCAAAAAGTGTCAAAACGTGTTTTTCAGCAGAAATAAACATGTTTCTGCAACTTTGGTCCACCCCATGTAACTTATGGGTCAGGAACAGCACACTTTTCAAAACGTGTTTTTCAGCCCGAAATAAACGTCTTTTTTCAGACTGTTGAATCCCTATGTAACTGGCTGGCTCAGAACAGCCCACTGAGTCAGCCTTTTATCCCAGTGTGCAAAAAGTGTCATAACGTGTTTTTCAGCAGAAATAAACGTTTCTGCAACTTTGGTCCACCCCATGTAACTTATAGGTCAGGAACAGCACACTTTTCAAAACGTGTTTTTCAGCCCGAAATAAACGTCTTTTTTCAGACTGTTGAATCCCTATGTAACTGGCTGGCTCAGAAGAGCCCACTGAGTCAGCCTTTTACCCCAGTGTGCAAAAAGTGTCAAAACGTGTTTTTCAGCAGAAATAAACATGTTTCTGCAACTTTGGTCAACCCCATGTAACTTATAGGTCAGGAACAGCACACTTTTCAAAACGTGTTTTTCAGCCCGAAATAAACACGTTTTTTCAGACTGTTGAATCCCTATGTAACTGGCTGGCTCAGAACAGCCCACTGAGTCAGCCTTTTATCCCAGTGTGCAAAAAGTGTCATAACGTGTTTTTCAGCAGAAATAAACGTTTCTGCAACTTTGGTCCACCCCATGTAACTTATAGGTCAGGAACAGCACACTTTTCAAAACGTGTTTTTCAGCCCGAAATAAACACGTTTTTTCAGACTGTTGAATCCCTATGTAACTGGCTGGCTCAGAACAGCCCACTGAGTCAGCCTTTTATCCCAGTGTGCAAAAAGTGTCATAACGTGTTTTTCAGCAGAAATAAACGTTTCTGCAACTTTGGTCCACCCCATGTAACTTATAGGTCAGGAACAGCACACTTTTCAAAACGTGTTTTTCAGCCCGAAATAAACGTGTTTTTTCAGACTGTTGAATCCCTATGTAACTGGCTGGCTCAGAACAGCCCACTGAGTCAGCCTTTTACCCCAGTGTGCAAAAAGTGTCAAAACGTGTTTTTCAGCAGAAATAAACATGTTTCTGCAACTTTGGTCAACCCCATGTAACTTATAGGTCAGGAACAGCACACTTTTCAAAACGTGTTTTTCAGCCCGAAATAAACGTCTTTTTTCAGACTGTTGAATCCCTATGTAACTGGCTGGCTCAGAAGAGCCCACTGGGTCAGCCTTTTACCCCAGTGTGCAAAAAGTGTCAAAACGTGTTTTTCAGCAGAAATAAACATGTTTCTGCAACTTTGGTCAACCCCATGTAACTTATAGGTCAGGAACAGCACAGTTTTCAAAACGTGTTTTTCAGCCCGAAATAAACACGTTTTTTCAGACTGTTGAATCCCTATGTAACTGGCTAGCTCAGAAGAGCCCACTGGGTCAGCCTTTTACCCCAGTGTGCAAAAAGTGTCAAAACGTGTTTTTCAGCAGAAATAAACATGTTTCTGCAACTTTGGTCAACCCCATGTAACTTATAGGTCAGGAACAGCACACTTTTCAAAACGTGTTTTTCAGCCCGAAATAAACACGTTTTTTCAGACTGTTGAATCCCTATGTAACTGGCTGGCTCAGAAGAGCCCACTGAGTCAGCCTTTTATCCCAGTGTGCAAAAAGTGTCAAAACGTGTTTATCAGCAGAAATAAACATGTTTCTGCAACTTTGGTAAACCCCATGTAACTTATAGATCAGGAGCAGCACAGTTTTCAAAACGTGTTTTTCAGCCCGAAATAAACACGTTTTTTCAGACTGTTGAATCCCTATGTAACTGGCTGGCTCAGAAGAGCCCACTGAGTCAGCCTTTTATCCCAGTGTGCAAAAAGTGTCAAAACGTGTTTTTCAGCAGAAATAAACATGTTTCTGCAACTTTGGTCAACCCCATGTAACTTATGGGTCAGGAACAGCACACTTTTCAAAACGTGTTTTTCAGCCCGAAATAAACACGTTTTTTCAGACTGTTGAATCCCTATGTAACTGGCTGGCTCAGAAGAGCCCACTGAGTCAGCCCTTAACCCCAGTGTGCAGAAAGTGTCAAAACGTGTTTTTCAGCAGAAATAAACATGTTTCTGCAACTTTGGTCAACCCCATGTAACTTATAGGTTAGGAACAGCACACTTTTCAAAACGTGTTTTTCAGCCCGAAATAAACACGTTTTTTCAGAGTGTTGAATCCCTATGTAACTGGCTGGCTCAGAAGAGCCCACTGAGTCAGCCTTTTACCCTAGTGTGCAAAAAGTGTCAAAACGTGTTTTTCAGCAGAAATAAACATGTTTCTGCAACTTTGGTCAACCCCATGTAACTTATAGGTCAGGAACAGCACACTTTTCAAAACGTGTTTTTCAGCCCGAAATAAACACGTTTTTTCAGACTGTTGAATCCCTATGTAACTGGCTGGCTCAGAAGAGCCCACTGAGTCAGCCTTTTACCCTAGTGTGCAAAAAGTGTCAAAACGTGTTTTTCAGCAGAAATAAACATGTTTCTGCAACTTTGGTCAACCCCATGTAACTTATAGGTCAGGAACAGCACACTTTTCAAAACGTGTTTTTCAGCCCGAAATAAACACGTTTTTTCAGACTGTTGAATCCCTATGTAACTGGCTGGCTCAGAACAGCCCACTGAGTCAGCCTTTTATCCCAGTGTGCAAAAAGTGTCAAAACGTGTTTTTCAGCAGAAATAAACATGTTTCTGCAACTTTGGTCCACCCCATGTAACTTATAGGTCAGGAACAGCACACTTTTCAAAATGTGTTTTTCAGCCCGAAATAAACGTCTTTTTTCAGACTGTTGAATCCCTATGTAACTGGCTGGCTCAGAACAGCCCACTGAGTCAGCCTTTTACCCCAATGTGCAAAAAGTGTCAAAACGTGTTTTTCAGCAGAAATAAACATGTTTCTGCAACTTTGGTAAACCTCATGTAACATATGGGTCAGGAACAGCACACTTTTCAAAACGTGTTTTTCAGCCCGAAATAAACGTCTTTTTTCAGACTGTTGAATCCCTATGTAACTGGCTGGCTCAGAACAGCCCACTGAGTCAGCCTTTTATCCCAGTGTGCAAAAAGTGTCATAACGTGTTTTTCAGCAGAAATAAACGTTTCTGCAACTTTGGTCCACCCCATGTAACTTATAGGTCAGGAACAGCACACTTTTCAAAACGTGTTTTTCAGCCCGAAATAAACGCCTTTTTTCAGACTGTTGAATCCCTATGTAACTGGCTGGCTCAGAACAGCCCACTGAGTCACCCTTTTACCCCAATGTGCAAAAAGTGTCAAAACGTGTTTTTCAGCAGAAATAAACATGTTTCTGCAACTTTGGTCAACCCCATGTAACTTATGGGTCAGGAACAGCACACTTTTCAAAACGTGTTTTTCAGCCCGAAATAAACACGTTTTTTCAGACTGTTGAATCCCTATGTAACTGGCTGGCTCAGAAGAGCCCACTGAGTCAGCCTTTTACCCCAGTGTGCAAAAAGTGTCAAAACGTGTTTTTCAGCAGAAATAAACATGTTTCTGCAACTTTGGTCCACCCCATGTAACTTATGGGTCAGGAACAGCACACTTTTCAAAACGTGTTTTTCAGCCCGAAATAAACGTCTTTTTTCAGACTGTTGAATCCCTATGTAACTGGCTGGCTCAGAAGAGCCCACTGAGTCAGCCTTTTATCCCAGTGTGCAAAAAGTGTCATAACGTGTTTTTCAGCAGAAATAAACGTTTCTGCAACTTTGGTCCACCCCATGTAACTTATAGGTCAGGAACAGCACACTTTTCAAAACGTGTTTTTCAGCCCGAAATAAACGTCTTTTTTCAGACTGTTGAATCCCTATGTAACTGGCTGGCTCAGAAGAGCCCACTGGGTCAGCCTTTTACCCCAGTGTGCAAAAAGTGTCAAAACGTGTTTTTCAGCAGAAATAAACATGTTTCTGCAACTTTGGTAAACCTCATGTAACATATGGGTCAGGAACAGCACACTTTTCAAAACGTGTTTTTCAGCCCGAAATAAACGTCTTTTTTCAGACTGTTGAATCCCTATGTAACTGGCTGGCTCAGAACAGCCCACTGAGTCAGCCTTTTACCCCAGTGTGCAAAAAGTGTCATAACGTGTTTTTCAGCAGAAATAAACGTTTCTGCAACTTTGGTCCACCCCATGTAACTTATAGGTCAGGAACAGCACACTTTTCAAAACGTGTTTTTCAGCCCGAAATAAACGCCTTTTTTCAGACTGTTGAATCCCTATGTAACTGGCTGGCTCAGAACAGCCCACTGAGTCACCCTTTTACCCCAGTGTGCAAAAAGTGTCATAACGTGTTTTTCAGCAGAAATAAACGTTTCTGCAACTTTGGTCCACCCCATGTAACTTATAGGTCAGGAACAGCACACTTTTCAAAACGTGTTTTTCAGCCCGAAATAAACGCCTTTTTTCAGACTGTTGAATCCCTATGTAACTGGCTGGCTCAGAAGAGCCCACTGGGTCAGCCTTTTACCCCAGTGTGCAAAAAGTGTCAAAACGTGTTTTTCAGCAGAAATAAACATGTTTCTGCAACTTTGGTAAACCTCATGTAACATATGGGTCAGGAACAGCACACTTTTCAAAACGTGTTTTTCAGCCCGAAATAAACGTCTTTTTTCAGACTGTTGAATCCCTATGTAACTGGCTGGCTCAGAACAGCCCACTGAGTCAGCCTTTTACCCCAGTGTGCAAAAAGTGTCATAACGTGTTTTTCAGCAGAAATAAACGTTTCTGCAACTTTGGTCCACCCCATGTAACTTATAGGTCAGGAACAGCACACTTTTCAAAACGTGTTTTTCAGCCCGAAATAAACGCCTTTTTTCAGACTGTTGAATCCCTATGTAACTGGCTGGCTCAGAACAGCCCACTGAGTCACCCTTTTACCCCAATGTGCAAAAAGTGTCAAAACGTGTTTTTCAGCAGAAATAAACATGTTTCTGCAACTTTGGTCAACCCCATGTAACTTATGGGTCAGGAACAGCACACTTTTCAAAACGTGTTTTTCAGCCCGAAATAAACACGTTTTTTCAGACTGTTGAATCCCTATGTAACTGGCTGGCTCAGAAGAGCCCACTGAGTCAGCCTTTTACCCCAGTGTGCAAAAAGTGTCAAAACGTGTTTTTCAGCAGAAATAAACATGTTTCTGCAACTTTGGTCCACCCCATGTAACTTATGGGTCAGGAACAGCACACTTTTCAAAACGTGTTTTTCAGCCCGAAATAAACGCCTTTTTTCAGACTGTTGAATCCCTATGTAACTGGCTGGCTCAGAAGAGCCCACTGGGTCAGCCTTTTACCCCAGTGTGCAAAAAGTGTCAAAACGTGTTTTTCAGCAGAAATAAACATGTTTCTGCAACTTTGGTAAACCCCATGTAACTTATAGATCAGGAGCAGCACAGTTTTCAAAACGTGTTTTTCAGCCCGAAATAAACACGTTTTTTCAGACTGTTGAATCCCTATGTAACTGGCTGGCTCAGAAGAGCCCACTGAGTCAGCCTTTTATCCCAGTGTGCAAAAAGTGTCAAAACGTGTTTTTCAGCAGAAATAAACATGTTTCTGCAACTTTGGTCAACCCCATGTAACTTATGGGTCAGGAACAGAACACGTTTCAAAACATGTTTTTCAGCCCGAAATAAACGCGTTTTTTCAGACTGTTGAATCCCAATGTATCTGCCTGGCTCAGAAGAGCCCACTGAGTCAGCCCTTAACCCCAGTGTGCAGAAAGTGTCAAAACGTGTTTTTCAGCAGAAATAAACATGTTTCTGCAACTTTGGTCAACCCCATGTAACTTATGGGTCAGGAACAGAACCCGTTTCAAAACATGTTTTTCAGCCCGAAATAAACACGTTTTTTCAGACTGTTGAATCCCAATGTATCTGCCTGGCTCAGAAGAGCCCACTGAGTCAGCCCTTAACCCCAGTGTGCAGAAAGTGTCAAAACGTGTTTTTCAGCAGAAATAAACATGTTTCTGCAACTTTGGTCAACCCCATGTAACTTATAGGTTAGGAACAGCACACTTTTCAAAACGTGTTTTTCAGCCCGAAATAAACACGTTTTTTCAGAGTGTTGAATCCCTATGTAACTGGCTGGCTCAGAAGAGCCCACTGAGTCAGCCTTTTACCCTAGTGTGCAAAAAGTGTCAAAACGTGTTTTTCAGCAGAAATAAACATGTTTCTGCAACTTTGGTCAACCCCATGTAACTTATAGGTCAGGAACAGCACACTTTTCAAAACGTGTTTTTCAGCCCGAAATAAACACGTTTTTTCAGACTGTTGAATCCCTATGTAACTGGCTGGCTCAGAAGAGCCCACTGAGTCAGCCTTTTACCCTAGTGTGCAAAAAGTGTCAAAACGTGTTTTTCAGCAGAAATAAACATGTTTCTGCAACTTTGGTCAACCCCATGTAACTTATAGGTCAGGAACAGCACACTTTTCAAAACGTGTTTTTCAGCCCGAAATAAACGTGTTTTTTCAGACTGTTGAATCCCTATGTAACTGGCTGGCTCAGAACAGCCCACTGAGTCAGCCTTTTACCCCAGTGTGCAAAAAGTGTCAAAACGTGTTTTTCAGCAGAAATAAACATGTTTCTGCAACTTTGGTCAACCCCATGTAACTTATAGGTCAGGAACAGCACACTTTTCAAAACGTGTTTTTCAGCCCGAAATAAACACGTTTTTTCAGACTGTTGAATCCCTATGTAACTGGCTGGCTCAGAAGAGCCCACTGAGTCAGCCTTTTATCCCAGTGTGCAAAAAGTGTCAAAACGTGTTTTTCAGCAGAAATAAACATGTTTCTGCAACTTTGGTAAACCCCATGTAACTTATAGATCAGGAGCAGCACAGTTTTCAAAACGTGTTTTTCAGCCCGAAATAAACACGTTTTTTCAGACTGTTGAATCCCTATGTAACTGGCTGGCTCAGAAGAGCCCACTGAGTCAGCCTTTTACCCTAGTGTGCAAAAAGTGTCAAAACGTGTTTTTCAGCAGAAATAAACATGTTTCTGCAACTTTGGTCAACCCCATGTAACTTATAGGTCAGGAACAGCACACTTTTCAAAACGTGTTTTTCAGCCCGAAATAAACACGTTTTTTCAGACTGTTGAATCCCTATGTAACTGGCTGGCTCAGAAGAGCCCACTGAGTCAGCCCTTAACCCCAGTGTGCAGAAATTGTCAAAACGTGTTTTTCAGCAGAAATAAACATGTTTCTGCAACTTTGGTCAACCCCATGTAACTTATGGGTCAGGAACAGAACCCGTTTCAAAACGTGTTTTTCAGCCCGAAATAAACGTCTTTTTTCAGACTGTTGAATCCCTATGTAACTGGCTGGCTCAGAACAGCCCACTGAGTCAGCCTTTTATCCCAGTGTGCAAAAAGTGTCATAACGTGTTTTTCAGCAGAAATAAACGTTTCTGCAACTTTGGTCCACCCCTTGTAACTTACAGGTCAGGAACAGCACACTTTTCAAACCGTGTTTTTCAGCCCGAAATAAACGTCTTTTTTCAGACTGTTGAATCCCTATGTAACTGGCTGGCTCAGAAGAGCCCACTGGGTCAGCCTTTTACCCCAGTGTGCAAAAAGTGTCAAAACGTGTTTTTCAGCAGAAATAAACATGTTTCTGCAACTTTGGTCAACCCCATGTAACTTATAGGTCAGGAACAGCACACTTTTCAAAACGTGTTTTTCAGCCCGAAATAAACGTCTTTTTTCAGACTGTTGAATCCCTATGTAACTGGCTGGCTCAGAAGAGCCCACTGGGTCAGCCTTTTACCCCAGTGTGCAAAAAGTGTCAAAACGTGTTTTTCAGCAGAAATAAACATGTTTCTGCAACTTTGGTAAACCCCATGTAACTTATAGATCAGGAGCAGCACAGTTTTCAAAACATGTTTTTCAGCCCGAAATAAACGCGTTTTTTCAGACTGTTGAATCCCAATGTATCTGCCTGGCTCAGAAGAGCCCACTGAGTCAGCCCTTAACCCCAGTGTGCAGAAAGTGTCAAAACGTGTTTTTCAGCAGAAATAAACATGTTTCTGCAACTTTGGTCAACCCCATGTAACTTATGGGTCAGGAACAGAACCCGTTTCAAAACATGTTTTTCAGCCCGAAATAAACACGTTTTTTCAGACTGTTGAATCCCAATGTATCTGCCTGGCTCAGAAGAGCCCACTGAGTCAGCCCTTAACCCCAGTGTGCAGAAAGTGTCAAAACGTGTTTTTCAGCAGAAATAAACATGTTTCTGCAACTTTGGTCAACCCCATGTAACTTATAGGTTAGGAACAGCACACTTTTCAAAACGTGTTTTTCAGCCCGAAATAAACACGTTTTTTCAGAGTGTTGAATCCCTATGTAACTGGCTGGCTCAGAAGAGCCCACTGAGTCAGCCTTTTACCCTAGTGTGCAAAAAGTGTCAAAACGTGTTTTTCAGCAGAAATAAACATGTTTCTGCAACTTTGGTCAACCCCATGTAACTTATAGGTCAGGAACAGCACACTTTTCAAAACGTGTTTTTCAGCCCGAAATAAACACGTTTTTTCAGACTGTTGAATCCCTATGTAACTGGCTGGCTCAGAAGAGCCCACTGAGTCAGCCTTTTACCCTAGTGTGCAAAAAGTGTCAAAACGTGTTTTTCAGCAGAAATAAACATGTTTCTGCAACTTTGGTCAACCCCATGTAACTTATAGGTCAGGAACAGCACACTTTTCAAAACGTGTTTTTCAGCCCGAAATAAACACGTTTTTTCAGACTGTTGAATCCCTATGTAACTGGCTGGCTCAGAACAGCCCACTGAGTCAGCCTTTTATCCCAGTGTGCAAAAAGTGTCAAAACGTGTTTTTCAGCAGAAATAAACATGTTTCTGCAACTTTGGTCAACCCCATGTAACTTATAGGTCAGGAACAGCACACTTTTCAAAACGTGTTTTTCAGCCCGAAATAAACGTGTTTTTTCAGACTGTTGAATCCCTATGTAACTGGCTGGCTCAGAACAGCCCACTGAGTCAGCCTTTTACCCCAGTGTGCAAAAAGTGTCAAAACGTGTTTTTCAGCAGAAATAAACATGTTTCTGCAACTTTGGTCAACCCCATGTAACTTATAGGTCAGGAACAGCACACTTTTCAAAACGTGTTTTTCAGCCCGAAATAAACACGTTTTTTCAGACTGTTGAATCCCTATGTAACTGGCTGGCTCAGAAGAGCCCACTGAGTCAGCCTTTTATCCCAGTGTGCAAAAAGTGTCAAAACGTGTTTTTCAGCAGAAATAAACATGTTTCTGCAACTTTGGTAAACCCCATGTAACTTATAGATGAGGAGCAGCACAGTTTTCAAAACGTGTTTTTCAGCCCGAAATAAACACGTTTTTTCAGACTGTTGAATCCCTATGTAACTGGCTGGCTCAGAAGAGCCCACTGAGTCAGCCTTTTACCCTAGTGTGCAAAAAGTGTCAAAACGTGTTTTTCAGCAGAAATAAACATGTTTCTGCAACTTTGGTCAACCCCATGTAACTTATAGGTCAGGAACAGCACACTTTTCAAAACGTGTTTTTCAGCCCGAAATAAACACGTTTTTTCAGACTGTTGAATCCCTATGTAACTGGCTGGCTCAGAACAGCCCACTGAGTCAGCCTTTTATCCCAGTGTGCAAAAAGTGTCAAAACGTGTTTTTCAGCAGAAATAAACATGTTTCTGCAACTTTGGTCCACCCCATGTAACTTATAGGTCAGGAACAGCACACTTTTCAAAACGTGTTTTTCAGCCCGAAATAAACGTGTTTTTTCAGACTGTTGAATCCCTATGTAACTGGCTGGCTCAGAACAGCCCACTGAGTCAGCCTTTTACCCCAATGTGCAAAAAGTGTCAAAACGTGTTTTTCAGCAGAAATAAACATGTTTCTGCAACTTTGGTCAACCCCATGTAACTTATGGGTCAGGAACAGCACACTTTTCAAAACGTGTTTTTCAGCCCGAAATAAACACGTTTTTTCAGACTGTTGAATCCCTATGTAACTGGCTGGCTCAGAAGAGCCCACTGAGTCAGCCTTTTACCCCAGTGTGCAAAAAGTGTCAAAACGTGTTTTTCAGCAGAAATAAACATGTTTCTGCAACTTTGGTCCACCCCATGTAACTTATGGGTCAGGAACAGCACACTTTTCAAAACGTGTTTTTCAGCCCGAAATAAACGTCTTTTTTCAGACTGTTGAATCCCTATGTAACTGGCTGGCTCAGAACAGCCCACTGAGTCAGCCTTTTATCCCAGTGTGCAAAAAGTGTCATAACGTGTTTTTCAGCAGAAATAAACGTTTCTGCAACTTTGGTCCACCCCATGTAACTTATAGGTCAGGAACAGCACACTTTTCAAAACGTGTTTTTCAGCCCGAAATAAACGTCTTTTTTCAGACTGTTGAATCCCTATGTAACTGGCTGGCTCAGAAGAGCCCACTGAGTCAGCCTTTTACCCCAGTGTGCAAAAAGTGTCAAAACGTGTTTTTCAGCAGAAATAAACATGTTTCTGCAACTTTGGTCAACCCCATGTAACTTATAGGTCAGGAACAGCACACTTTTCAAAACGTGTTTTTCAGCCCGAAATAAACACGTTTTTTCAGACTGTTGAATCCCTATGTAACTGGCTGGCTCAGAACAGCCCACTGAGTCAGCCTTTTATCCCAGTGTGCAAAAAGTGTCATAACGTGTTTTTCAGCAGAAATAAACGTTTCTGCAACTTTGGTCCACCCCATGTAACTTATAGGTCAGGAACAGCACACTTTTCAAAACGTGTTTTTCAGCCCGAAATAAACACGTTTTTTCAGACTGTTGAATCCCTATGTAACTGGCTGGCTCAGAACAGCCCACTGAGTCAGCCTTTTATCCCAGTGTGCAAAAAGTGTCATAACGTGTTTTTCAGCAGAAATAAACGTTTCTGCAACTTTGGTCCACCCCATGTAACTTATAGGTCAGGAACAGCACACTTTTCAAAACGTGTTTTTCAGCCCGAAATAAACGTGTTTTTTCAGACTGTTGAATCCCTATGTAACTGGCTGGCTCAGAACAGCCCACTGAGTCAGCCTTTTACCCCAGTGTGCAAAAAGTGTCAAAACGTGTTTTTCAGCAGAAATAAACATGTTTCTGCAACTTTGGTCAACCCCATGTAACTTATAGGTCAGGAACAGCACACTTTTCAAAACGTGTTTTTCAGCCCGAAATAAACGTCTTTTTTCAGACTGTTGAATCCCTATGTAACTGGCTGGCTCAGAAGAGCCCACTGGGTCAGCCTTTTACCCCAGTGTGCAAAAAGTGTCAAAACGTGTTTTTCAGCAGAAATAAACATGTTTCTGCAACTTTGGTCAACCCCATGTAACTTATAGGTCAGGAACAGCACAGTTTTCAAAACGTGTTTTTCAGCCCGAAATAAACACGTTTTTTCAGACTGTTGAATCCCTATGTAACTGGCTAGCTCAGAAGAGCCCACTGGGTCAGCCTTTTACCCCAGTGTGCAAAAAGTGTCAAAACGTGTTTTTCAGCAGAAATAAACATGTTTCTGCAACTTTGGTCAACCCCATGTAACTTATAGGTCAGGAACAGCACACTTTTCAAAACGTGTTTTTCAGCCCGAAATAAACACGTTTTTTCAGACTGTTGAATCCCTATGTAACTGGCTGGCTCAGAAGAGCCCACTGAGTCAGCCTTTTATCCCAGTGTGCAAAAAGTGTCAAAACGTGTTTATCAGCAGAAATAAACATGTTTCTGCAACTTTGGTAAACCCCATGTAACTTATAGATCAGGAGCAGCACAGTTTTCAAAACGTGTTTTTCAGCCCGAAATAAACACGTTTTTTCAGACTGTTGAATCCCTATGTAACTGGCTGGCTCAGAAGAGCCCACTGAGTCAGCCTTTTATCCCAGTGTGCAAAAAGTGTCAAAACGTGTTTTTCAGCAGAAATAAACATGTTTCTGCAACTTTGGTCAACCCCATGTAACTTATGGGTCAGGAACAGCACACTTTTCAAAACGTGTTTTTCAGCCCGAAATAAACACGTTTTTTCAGACTGTTGAATCCCTATGTAACTGGCTGGCTCAGAAGAGCCCACTGAGTCAGCCCTTAACCCCAGTGTGCAGAAAGTGTCAAAACGTGTTTTTCAGCAGAAATAAACATGTTTCTGCAACTTTGGTCAACCCCATGTAACTTATAGGTTAGGAACAGCACACTTTTCAAAACGTGTTTTTCAGCCCGAAATAAACACGTTTTTTCAGAGTGTTGAATCCCTATGTAACTGGCTGGCTCAGAAGAGCCCACTGAGTCAGCCTTTTACCCTAGTGTGCAAAAAGTGTCAAAACGTGTTTTTCAGCAGAAATAAACATGTTTCTGCAACTTTGGTCAACCCCATGTAACTTATAGGTCAGGAACAGCACACTTTTCAAAACGTGTTTTTCAGCCCGAAATAAACACGTTTTTTCAGACTGTTGAATCCCTATGTAACTGGCTGGCTCAGAAGAGCCCACTGAGTCAGCCTTTTACCCTAGTGTGCAAAAAGTGTCAAAACGTGTTTTTCAGCAGAAATAAACATGTTTCTGCAACTTTGGTCAACCCCATGTAACTTATAGGTCAGGAACAGCACACTTTTCAAAACGTGTTTTTCAGCCCGAAATAAACACGTTTTTTCAGACTGTTGAATCCCTATGTAACTGGCTGGCTCAGAACAGCCCACTGAGTCAGCCTTTTATCCCAGTGTGCAAAAAGTGTCAAAACGTGTTTTTCAGCAGAAATAAACATGTTTCTGCAACTTTGGTCCACCCCATGTAACTTATAGGTCAGGAACAGCACACTTTTCAAAATGTGTTTTTCAGCCCGAAATAAACGTCTTTTTTCAGACTGTTGAATCCCTATGTAACTGGCTGGCTCAGAACAGCCCACTGAGTCAGCCTTTTACCCCAATGTGCAAAAAGTGTCAAAACGTGTTTTTCAGCAGAA
This sequence comes from Lepisosteus platostomus, assembly GCF_059453375.1. Lineage (NCBI taxonomy): Eukaryota > Metazoa > Chordata > Actinopteri > Semionotiformes > Lepisosteidae > Lepisosteus > Lepisosteus platostomus. The sequence continues at coordinate 21,298,266 of NC_142630.1, forward strand.
ATAAACATGTTTCTGCAACTTTGGTAAACCTCATGTAACATATGGGTCAGGAACAGCACACTTTTCAAAACGTGTTTTTCAGCCCGAAATAAACGTCTTTTTTCAGACTGTTGAATCCCTATGTAACTGGCTGGCTCAGAACAGCCCACTGAGTCAGCCTTTTATCCCAGTGTGCAAAAAGTGTCATAACGTGTTTTTCAGCAGAAATAAACGTTTCTGCAACTTTGGTCCACCCCATGTAACTTATAGGTCAGGAACAGCACACTTTTCAAAACGTGTTTTTCAGCCCGAAATAAACGCCTTTTTTCAGACTGTTGAATCCCTATGTAACTGGCTGGCTCAGAACAGCCCACTGAGTCACCCTTTTACCCCAATGTGCAAAAAGTGTCAAAACGTGTTTTTCAGCAGAAATAAACATGTTTCTGCAACTTTGGTCAACCCCATGTAACTTATGGGTCAGGAACAGCACACTTTTCAAAACGTGTTTTTCAGCCCGAAATAAACACGTTTTTTCAGACTGTTGAATCCCTATGTAACTGGCTGGCTCAGAAGAGCCCACTGAGTCAGCCTTTTACCCCAGTGTGCAAAAAGTGTCAAAACGTGTTTTTCAGCAGAAATAAACATGTTTCTGCAACTTTGGTCCACCCCATGTAACTTATGGGTCAGGAACAGCACACTTTTCAAAACGTGTTTTTCAGCCCGAAATAAACGTCTTTTTTCAGACTGTTGAATCCCTATGTAACTGGCTGGCTCAGAAGAGCCCACTGAGTCAGCCTTTTATCCCAGTGTGCAAAAAGTGTCATAACGTGTTTTTCAGCAGAAATAAACGTTTCTGCAACTTTGGTCCACCCCATGTAACTTATAGGTCAGGAACAGCACACTTTTCAAAACGTGTTTTTCAGCCCGAAATAAACGTCTTTTTTCAGACTGTTGAATCCCTATGTAACTGGCTGGCTCAGAAGAGCCCACTGGGTCAGCCTTTTACCCCAGTGTGCAAAAAGTGTCAAAACGTGTTTTTCAGCAGAAATAAACATGTTTCTGCAACTTTGGTAAACCTCATGTAACATATGGGTCAGGAACAGCACACTTTTCAAAACGTGTTTTTCAGCCCGAAATAAACGTCTTTTTTCAGACTGTTGAATCCCTATGTAACTGGCTGGCTCAGAACAGCCCACTGAGTCAGCCTTTTACCCCAGTGTGCAAAAAGTGTCATAACGTGTTTTTCAGCAGAAATAAACGTTTCTGCAACTTTGGTCCACCCCATGTAACTTATAGGTCAGGAACAGCACACTTTTCAAAACGTGTTTTTCAGCCCGAAATAAACGCCTTTTTTCAGACTGTTGAATCCCTATGTAACTGGCTGGCTCAGAACAGCCCACTGAGTCACCCTTTTACCCCAGTGTGCAAAAAGTGTCATAACGTGTTTTTCAGCAGAAATAAACGTTTCTGCAACTTTGGTCCACCCCATGTAACTTATAGGTCAGGAACAGCACACTTTTCAAAACGTGTTTTTCAGCCCGAAATAAACGCCTTTTTTCAGACTGTTGAATCCCTATGTAACTGGCTGGCTCAGAAGAGCCCACTGGGTCAGCCTTTTACCCCAGTGTGCAAAAAGTGTCAAAACGTGTTTTTCAGCAGAAATAAACATGTTTCTGCAACTTTGGTAAACCTCATGTAACATATGGGTCAGGAACAGCACACTTTTCAAAACGTGTTTTTCAGCCCGAAATAAACGTCTTTTTTCAGACTGTTGAATCCCTATGTAACTGGCTGGCTCAGAACAGCCCACTGAGTCAGCCTTTTACCCCAGTGTGCAAAAAGTGTCATAACGTGTTTTTCAGCAGAAATAAACGTTTCTGCAACTTTGGTCCACCCCATGTAACTTATAGGTCAGGAACAGCACACTTTTCAAAACGTGTTTTTCAGCCCGAAATAAACGCCTTTTTTCAGACTGTTGAATCCCTATGTAACTGGCTGGCTCAGAACAGCCCACTGAGTCACCCTTTTACCCCAATGTGCAAAAAGTGTCAAAACGTGTTTTTCAGCAGAAATAAACATGTTTCTGCAACTTTGGTCAACCCCATGTAACTTATGGGTCAGGAACAGCACACTTTTCAAAACGTGTTTTTCAGCCCGAAATAAACACGTTTTTTCAGACTGTTGAATCCCTATGTAACTGGCTGGCTCAGAAGAGCCCACTGAGTCAGCCTTTTACCCCAGTGTGCAAAAAGTGTCAAAACGTGTTTTTCAGCAGAAATAAACATGTTTCTGCAACTTTGGTCCACCCCATGTAACTTATGGGTCAGGAACAGCACACTTTTCAAAACGTGTTTTTCAGCCCGAAATAAACGTCTTTTTTCAGACTGTTGAATCCCTATGTAACTGGCTGGCTCAGAAGAGCCCACTGAGTCAGCCTTTTATCCCAGTGTGCAAAAAGTGTCATAACGTGTTTTTCAGCAGAAATAAACGTTTCTGCAACTTTGGTCCACCCCATGTAACTTATAGGTCAGGAACAGCACACTTTTCAAAACGTGTTTTTCAGCCCGAAATAAACGTCTTTTTTCAGACTGTTGAATCCCTAAGTAACTGGCTGGCTCAGAAGAGCCCACTGGGTCAGCCTTTTACCCCAGTGTGCAAAAAGTGTCAAAACGTGTTTTTCAGCAGAAATAAACATGTTTCTGCAACTTTGGTCAACCCCATGTAACTTATAGGTCAGGAACAGCACACTTTTCAAAACGTGTTTTTCAGCCCGAAATAAACGTCTTTTTTCAGACTGTTGAATCCCTATGTAACTGGCTGGCTCAGAAGAGCCCACTGGGTCAGCCTTTTATCCCAGTGTGCAAAAAGTGTCAAAACGTGTTTTTCAGCAGAAATAAACATGTTTCTGCAACTTTGGTCAACCCCATGTAACTTATGGGTCAGGAACAGCACACTTTTCAAAACGTGTTTTTCAGCCCGAAATAAACACGTTTTTTCAGACTGTTGAATCCCTATGTAACTGGCTGGCTCAGAAGAGCCCACTGAGTCAGCCTTTTACCCTAGTGTGCAAAAAGTGTCAAAACGTGTTTTTCAGCAGAAATAAACATGTTTCTGCAACTTTGGTAAACCCCATGTAACTTATGGGTCAGGAACAGAACACGTTTCAAAACATGTTTTTCAGCCCGAAATAAACACGTTTTTTCAGACTGTTGAATCCCAATGTATCTGCCTGGCTCAGAAGAGCCCACTGAGTCAGCCCTTAACCCCAGTGTGCAGAAAGTGTCAAAACGTGTTTTTCAGCAGAAATAAACATGTTTCTGCAACTTTGGTCAACCCCATGTAACTTATGGGTCAGGAACAGAACCCGTTTCAAAACGTGTTTTTCAGCCCGAAATAAACGTCTTTTTTCAGACTGTTGAATCCCTATGTAACTGGCTGGCTCAGAACAGCCCACTGAGTCAGCCTTTTATCCCAGTGTGCAAAAAGTGTCATAACGTGTTTTTCAGCAGAAATAAACGTTTCTGCAACTTTGGTCCACCCCATGTAACTTACAGGTCAGGAACAGCACACTTTTCAAAACGTGTTTTTCAGCCCGAAATAAACGTCTTTTTTCAGACTGTTGAATCCCTATGTAACTGGCTGGCTCAGAAGAGCCCACTGGGTCAGCCTTTTACCCCAGTGTGCAAAAAGTGTCAAAACGTGTTTTTCAGCAGAAATAAACATGTTTCTGCAACTTTGGTCAACCCCATGTAACTTATAGGTCAGGAACAGCACACTTTTCAAAACGTGTTTTTCAGCCCGAAATAAACGTCTTTTTTCAGACTGTTGAATCCCTATGTAACTGGCTGGCTCAGAAGAGCCCACTGGGTCAGCCTTTTACCCCAGTGTGCAAAAAGTGTCAAAACGTGTTTTTCAGCAGAAATAAACATGTTTCTGCAACTTTGGTAAACCCCATGTAACTTATAGATCAGGAGCAGCACAGTTTTCAAAACGTGTTTTTCAGCCCGAAATAAACACGTTTTTTCAGACTGTTGAATCCCTATGTAACTGGCTGGCTCAGAAGAGCCCACTGAGTCAGCCTTTTATCCCAGTGTGCAAAAAGTGTCAAAACGTGTTTTTCAGCAGAAATAAACATGTTTCTGCAACTTTGGTCAACCCCATGTAACTTATGGGTCAGGAACAGAACACGTTTCAAAACATGTTTTTCAGCCCGAAATAAACGCGTTTTTTCAGACTGTTGAATCCCAATGTATCTGCCTGGCTCAGAAGAGCCCACTGAGTCAGCCCTTAACCCCAGTGTGCAGAAAGTGTCAAAACGTGTTTTTCAGCAGAAATAAACATGTTTCTGCAACTTTGGTCAACCCCATGTAACTTATGGGTCAGGAACAGAACCCGTTTCAAAACATGTTTTTCAGCCCGAAATAAACACGTTTTTTCAGACTGTTGAATCCCAATGTATCTGCCTGGCTCAGAAGAGCCCACTGAGTCAGCCCTTAACCCCAGTGTGCAGAAAGTGTCAAAACGTGTTTTTCAGCAGAAATAAACATGTTTCTGCAACTTTGGTCAACCCCATGTAACTTATAGGTTAGGAACAGCACACTTTTCAAAACGTGTTTTTCAGCCCGAAATAAACACGTTTTTTCAGAGTGTTGAATCCCTATGTAACTGGCTGGCTCAGAAGAGCCCACTGAGTCAGCCTTTTACCCTAGTGTGCAAAAAGTGTCAAAACGTGTTTTTCAGCAGAAATAAACATGTTTCTGCAACTTTGGTCAACCCCATGTAACTTATAGGTCAGGAACAGCACACTTTTCAAAACGTGTTTTTCAGCCCGAAATAAACACGTTTTTTCAGACTGTTGAATCCCTATGTAACTGGCTGGCTCAGAAGAGCCCACTGAGTCAGCCTTTTACCCTAGTGTGCAAAAAGTGTCAAAACGTGTTTTTCAGCAGAAATAAACATGTTTCTGCAACTTTGGTCAACCCCATGTAACTTATAGGTCAGGAACAGCACACTTTTCAAAACGTGTTTTTCAGCCCGAAATAAACGTGTTTTTTCAGACTGTTGAATCCCTATGTAACTGGCTGGCTCAGAACAGCCCACTGAGTCAGCCTTTTACCCCAATGTGCAAAAAGTGTCAAAACGTGTTTTTCAGCAGAAATAAACATGTTTCTGCAACTTTGGTCAACCCCATGTAACTTATGGGTCAGGAACAGCACACTTTTCAAAACGTGTTTTTCAGCCCGAAATAAACACGTTTTTTCAGACTGTTGAATCCCTATGTAACTGGCTGGCTCAGAAGAGCCCACTGAGTCAGCCTTTTACCCCAGTGTGCAAAAAGTGTCAAAACGTGTTTTTCAGCAGAAATAAACATGTTTCTGCAACTTTGGTAAACCTCATGTAACATATGGGTCAGGAACAGCACACTTTTCAAAACGTGTTTTTCAGCCCGAAATAAACTTCTTTTTTCAGACTGTTGAATCCCTATGTAACTGGCTGGCTCAGAACAGCCCACTGAGTCAGCCTTTTATCCCAGTGTGCAAAAAGTGTCATAACGTGTTTTTCAGCAGAAATAAACGTTTCTGCAACTTTGGTCCACCCCATGTAACTTATAGGTCAGGAACAGCACACTTTTCAAAACGTGTTTTTCAGCCCGAAATAAACGCCTTTTTTCAGACTGTTGAATCCCTATGTAACTGGCTGGCTCAGAACAGCCCACTGAGTCACCCTTTTACCCCAATGTGCAAAAAGTGTCAAAACGTGTTTTTCAGCAGAAATAAACATGTTTCTGCAACTTTGGTCAACCCCATGTAACTTATGGGTCAGGAACAGCACACTTTTCAAAACGTGTTTTTCAGCCCGAAATAAACACGTTTTTTCAGACTGTTGAATCCCTATGTAACTGGCTGGCTCAGAAGAGCCCACTGAGTCAGCCTTTTACCCCAGTGTGCAAAAAGTGTCAAAACGTGTTTTTCAGCAGAAATAAACATGTTTCTGCAACTTTGGTCCACCCCATGTAACTTATGGGTCAGGAACAGCACACTTTTCAAAACGTGTTTTTCAGCCCGAAATAAACGTCTTTTTTCAGACTGTTGAATCCCTATGTAACTGGCTGGCTCAGAAGAGCCCACTGAGTCAGCCTTTTATCCCAGTGTGCAAAAAGTGTCATAACGTGTTTTTCAGCAGAAATAAACGTTTCTGCAACTTTGGTCCACCCCATGTAACTTATAGGTCAGGAACAGCACACTTTTCAAAACGTGTTTTTCAGCCCGAAATAAACGTCTTTTTTCAGACTGTTGAATCCCTATGTAACTGGCTGGCTCAGAAGAGCCCACTGGGTCAGCCTTTTACCCCAGTGTGCAAAAAGTGTCAAAACGTGTTTTTCAGCAGAAATAAACATGTTTCTGCAACTTTGGTAAACCTCATGTAACATATGGGTCAGGAACAGCACACTTTTCAAAACGTGTTTTTCAGCCCGAAATAAACGCCTTTTTTCAGACTGTTGAATCCCTATGTAACTGGCTGGCTCAGAACAGCCCACTGAGTCACCCTTTTACCCCAATGTGCAAAAAGTGTCAAAACGTGTTTTTCAGCAGAAATAAACATGTTTCTGCAACTTTGGTCAACCCCATGTAACTTATGGGTCAGGAACAGCACACTTTTCAAAACGTGTTTTTCAGCCCGAAATAAACACGTTTTTTCAGACTGTTGAATCCCTATGTAACTGGCTGGCTCAGAAGAGCCCACTGAGTCAGCCTTTTACCCCAGTGTGCAAAAAGTGTCAAAACGTGTTTTTCAGCAGAAATAAACATGTTTCTGCAACTTTGGTCCACCCCATGTAACTTATGGGTCAGGAACAGCACACTTTTCAAAACGTGTTTTTCAGCCCGAAATAAACGTCTTTTTTCAGACTGTTGAATCCCTATGTAACTGGCTTGCTCAGAAGAGCCCACTGAGTCAGCCTTTTATCCCAGTGTGCAAAAAGTGTCATAACGTGTTTTTCAGCAGAAATAAACATGTTTCTGCAACTTTGGTCAACCCCATGTAACTTATAGGTCAGGAACAGCACACTTTTCAAAACGTGTTTTTCAGCCCGAAATAAACGTCTTTTTTCAGACTGTTGAATCCCTATGTAACTGGCTGGCTCAGAAGAGCCCACTGGGTCAGCCTTTTATCCCAGTGTGCAAAAAGTGTCAAAACGTGTTTTTCAGCAGAAATAAACATGTTTCTGCAACTTTGGTCAACCCCATGTAACTTATGGGTCAGGAACAGCACACTTTTCAAAACGTGTTTTTCAGCCCGAAATAAACACGTTTTTTCAGACTGTTGAATCCCTATGTAACTGGCTGGCTCAGAAGAGCCCACTGAGTCAGCCTTTTACCCTAGTGTGCAAAAAGTGTCAAAACGTGTTTTTCAGCAGAAATAAACATGTTTCTGCAACTTTGGTAAACCCCATGTAACTTATGGGTCAGGAACAGAACACGTTTCAAAACATGTTTTTCAGCCCGAAATAAACACGTTTTTTCAGACTGTTGAATCCCAATGTATCTGCCTGGCTCAGAAGAGCCCACTGAGTCAGCCCTTAACCCCAGTGTGCAGAAAGTGTCAAAACGTGTTTTTCAGCAGAAATAAACATGTTTCTGCAACTTTGGTCAACCCCATGTAACTTATGGGTCAGGAACAGAACCCGTTTCAAAACGTGTTTTTCAGCCCGAAATAAACGTCTTTTTTCAGACTGTTGAATCCCTATGTAACTGGCTGGCTCAGAACAGCCCACTGAGTCAGCCTTTTATCCCAGTGTGCAAAAAGTGTCATAACGTGTTTTTCAGCAGAAATAAACGTTTCTGCAACTTTGGTCCACCCCATGTAACTTACAGGTCAGGAACAGCACACTTTTCAAAACGTGTTTTTCAGCCCGAAATAAACGTCTTTTTTCAGACTGTTGAATCCCTATGTAACTGGCTGGCTCAGAAGAGCCCACTGGGTCAGCCTTTTACCCCAGTGTGCAAAAAGTGTCAAAACGTGTTTTTCAGCAGAAATAAACATGTTTCTGCAACTTTGGTCAACCCCATGTAACTTATAGGTCAGGAACAGCACACTTTTCAAAACGTGTTTTTCAGCCCGAAATAAACGTCTTTTTTCAGACTGTTGAATCCCTATGTAACTGGCTGGCTCAGAAGAGCCCACTGGGTCAGCCTTTTACCCCAGTGTGCAAAAAGTGTCAAAACGTGTTTTTCAGCAGAAATAAACATGTTTCTGCAACTTTGGTAAACCCCATGTAACTTATAGATCAGGAGCAGCACAGTTTTCAAAACGTGTTTTTCAGCCCGAAATAAACACGTTTTTTCAGACTGTTGAATCCCTATGTAACTGGCTGGCTCAGAAGAGCCCACTGAGTCAGCCTTTTATCCCAGTGTGCAAAAAGTGTCAAAACGTGTTTTTCAGCAGAAATAAACATGTTTCTGCAACTTTGGTCAACCCCATGTAACTTATGGGTCAGGAACAGAACACGTTTCAAAACATGTTTTTCAGCCCGAAATAAACGCGTTTTTTCAGACTGTTGAATCCCAATGTATCTGCCTGGCTCAGAAGAGCCCACTGAGTCAGCCCTTAACCCCAGTGTGCAGAAAGTGTCAAAACGTGTTTTTCAGCAGAAATAAACATGTTTCTGCAACTTTGGTCAACCCCATGTAACTTATGGGTCAGGAACAGAACCCGTTTCAAAACATGTTTTTCAGCCCGAAATAAACACGTTTTTTCAGACTGTTGAATCCCAATGTATCTGCCTGGCTCAGAAGAGCCCACTGAGTCAGCCCTTAACCCCAGTGTGCAGAAAGTGTCAAAACGTGTTTTTCAGCAGAAATAAACATGTTTCTGCAACTTTGGTCAACCCCATGTAACTTATAGGTTAGGAACAGCACACTTTTCAAAACGTGTTTTTCAGCCCGAAATAAACACGTTTTTTCAGAGTGTTGAATCCCTATGTAACTGGCTGGCTCAGAACAGCCCACTGAGTCAGCCTTTTATCCCAGTGTGCAAAAAGTGTCAAAACGTGTTTTTCAGCAGAAATAAACATGTTTCTGCAACTTTGGTCAACCCCATTTAACTTATGGGTCAGGAACAGCACACTTTTCAACACGTGTTTTTAAGCCCGAAATAAACACGTTTTTTCAGACTGTTGAATCCCTATATAACTGGCTGGCTCAGAAGAGCCCACTGAGTCAGCCTTTTACCCCAGTGTGGAAAAAGTGTCAAAACGTGTTTTTCAGCAGAAATAAACATGTTTCTGCAACTTTGGTCAACCCCATGTAACTTATAGGTCAGGAACAGCACACTTTTCAAAACGTGTTTTTCAGGGTTAGGGTTAGGGTTAGGGTTAGGGTTAGGGTAGGGGAACAAAGCTCTTTCTCCCAGATTTTCTCTAAAAAGGGACCATCTGGGACAAGGAGTGTTGCACTCTCCTTCCAACGACTGAAACCCTCCCAGTTTATTTTCTGATGTTCAGGCCTTGTGGAAAGGTAGTATGAAGTCTTTTGATCCACTCCGTTTCCTTTTTCTTTCTTTCCATCTCTGTCCAGTTGGGGTTGCTCTCCAGTCCTGTGGCCTCCAGCGCTTCCAGCCCGTGCTGTAGGAAGTGTGCCACCAGGTGAGTCCTCCTTTCCCGCTGGTTCCGGATGTTGTACCTCTGTTGTGCCAGTCGGGTTCGGATGGAGTTACCTGTTTCCCCCACATAGGTCACCCCGCACGTTCTGCACTGGATGCCATAGACAGCGTTATTGGTGTTTTCTGAGAGCGCCCTTTGCAACTGGAAGATTTCTTTGGTTTTGTTGTTTTGGATTGTTGTTTTCTGTTTGAAGTGTTTGGCTTTTGGTGTATTTGATCTGTTTTGTACAGGTTTTAGTTTGCTTTGGACTAAATAATCCTGTAGGTTTTTGTTTTTTCTATATGCAGATATGATTTTGTGTTCCCTCAGTAGGTTTGTGTTTTCTAATATCGTGGTGAATGTAGACTTTAGTTTTTGGTTGGTTATTACGCTGAGTTGGGAGTATGTTGTGATGAGGGGTATTATTTTGCTGTCATCAGGTGTTTTTCTGTTTAGAAATGTTTGTGCCACATTTCTGAGGAAACTTCGTGTGTATCCTCTCGGGCGTAGAGCTTGGAAGAGTGTGTGTTTGGCTTCCTCAAAGTCTTGTTGTTGTGTGCAGATTTTGTGGAAGCGTAGCAGTTGTGATTTTACCAGTCCTTTGAAAGTATGTTTTGGATGGAAGCTGTCTTTGTGCAGTAAGCCGTGTGTGTCCGTGTCTTTGAAATATACCTTAATGTCCAGTTTGCCTGTGTTGTTGAAGGAGGAACCCTTGTATGTGGTGGTGTCTAGGAAATCTATCTGGTTTTCCTGCTTGGTGTATTTGAGTTTAATGGACCTGTGGTGTGTGTTGAGGGTGTCAATGAATTCTTGAAAGGCCTGTGGGCCGTGCGTCCAGGTTCCCCAGATGTCGTCGAGGTACCTGAAGTAGTGTGTAGGTTTGTGTGTGCATTTTGGGAATACTGTGGCTTCCCAATGGGCCATATAGATGTCAGCATAGGCCGGAGCAAAGCGCTTCCCCATAGCAGTTCCTTTTATTTGTAAGTAGTGATGCTCTTCAAATTCAAAATCGTTTTTGTTGAGGCTAATTTCCAATAGCTTCAGAATTTGGGTTTCTGGTCTGTTGCGGTCAGGGTATTTGAGAAACCACTCCCGGACTGCTTTCAGTCCCTCCGTAGTTTCAATGTTGGTGTATAAACTGTCAATGTCAATGGTGAACAGGAAGGCTTCCTGTTGTATTGTAGCATTTTTTACTTTGGCTACAAAGTCATAGGTGTCTTTGATGTAACTTGGGTGGTGTTTAGAAATGGGGTTGAGGAAATGGTCTAGATATTCTGCTATTCTGTAGGATTCACTGTTGCAGTCGGACACTATGGGCCTCCCAGGTGGAATTTCGTAGGGGAGTGGCCATGTTTCTGGGGCTTTATGAATTTTTGGGAGGAGGTAGAAGATCCTCGGTCGTGGTGATTCCTCTCCTCTTAGGTAGAATGCCTGTTTTTTTGTTAGGTGTTTTAGTTCAACCAGAGTTTGTAGGATTTGCCCTATTTCTAGTGCTGTTTGTTTGTACAGCGGTTCTTCCAAAGTAGTATAGTGTTCCTGATTATTTAATTGTCTGTGTGCTTCTGCAATGTATTGTTCTCTATCCATGATAACTATTGCACTCCCTTTGTCTGCTGGTTTTATGACTATATGTTTGTTTTCCTTTAAATGTTTTAAGGCTACGGTTTCCTCCTTTGTTATGTTGTGTGAGTCCCTGTATGGTCGGAGTTTTCGTAGAATTGTGTTGTCCTCTTGGATTATTTCCTGGATTTCTGGTGGCAGTTGGTTTTCCCTTGGTTCCCAACTGGATTTAGGCAGGAAGGGAACCCTTTCTGTGTCGGTGTCTTTATCCTCAAAGAAGGCGGTCAGTTTAAGGCGACGGTGGTATTGTCGGATTTCGCTTTTCAGTCGGGTTTTCTGACCTTTCTTTGTCCCTACTGTGGGGACAAATGATAAGCCCTTATTGAGGAGGTTTATTTGTTCAGTTGTGGGGTGGAAGTTGTTGCTTAGATTTACAATGTTTTTGTTGTTCTTGTCCCCATCTTGTTCTGCGGCTTTGGGGCTTACCAGTTTAAATGTTGTGACCAGTGGTCTAGCATTTTTTGAGCTGTTGCGGTGGTCCAGTGAATTCCATCTCTTTCTGTCTTGAAAAGGGCTTCTTCCAGTTTGGGGAGGTATGGCATGTTTTGCTGTATGTGATTGTTTATTGTGTCCAGGTTTTTCCTGAATCCTGGTTCCAGGTCTCTGGAGTAATTAATCAGTGGGATGTATATTTCTGCAGATGGGAAGGTTCCCTTAGCTTCCCGTAGCATCTGTTGTAGTTGTTTGATGGCTGTTTCCTTTGCTTTTTGTGCCTTGTTATTGATTCCAAAGGACAGAATGATTTTCTCCACTCCTGTGTTCCGGGGGGTGTGTTGTAGGAGGTTTGCTGCATTGTAAAATGATGCTCCTGGGTAGCTTTCTATCTGTAGATCTGGATTTTCATAGGGGGGTATTCTTGATAAATTGGAGTCCCCTATGCAGAGCCAGCGTTTGTGGGTTTCCGGCTTCCAGTCCGTTAGCTTTCTTGTGGTCTTGTCGTGTCAGTGTGGTCTGTATCTTGGTTGGGCTGGTGGTGGTGTGGGGGGGTAATAGTCAGGGTCGGAGTCAGGGTCGGGGTTAGGATCAGGGTTGATGTCAGGGTTAAGATTAGGGTTAGGGTTAGGATCAGGGTCGGGGTTAGGATCAGGGTTAATGTCAGTGTTAGTATTAGGGTTAGGGTTAGGATCAGGGTCGGGGTTAGGATCAGGGTTAATGTCAGTGTTAGTATTAGGGTTAAGGTTAGGATCAGGGTCGGGGTTAGGATCGGGGTTAAGGTCAGGGTTAGGATTAGGGTTGGGGATAAGGTTAGGGTTAGGGTTGGTGTCGGGGTTGGTGTTAACGTCAGTATAAGCGTTAGGGTTAGGGCTGAGGTTAGGGTCAGAGCTAGAGTCCTGGGAGAGGTGTACCCTGGTGGTGCTGTTTGGGATACAGATTCCAGTTAGGGTGTTTCTCATGGTTCCCTCTTGTCTTCTCTGCTCTCTTCGGATCCTTTGTGGCATGGGGATCGGAGGAAAGTCATCTATTTCCGGAGTATATGCTCTGGCTCTCATGGGGCCAGATTTCTGGGTTGGGTGTCTGCCTTCCGAGTGTCTCTTCACTGGTTCTGGATGGGATTCTGCCTGGGTTACGTATGTCTCTTCCGAGCCATTTACCTCTTCCCTGATTAGTGTGTCGAGTATTTGGAATCTGTTTGGAGACGTGGGGATAGTGGATTCCTTGTTGCTAAGTGTAGCAGTAACCATAGCTTGTGTATGGTCCAACGTGTCCTTCTGTATTTTCCTCCCATAATTTTTCTTTGCCCAGTTGGAGGCAACCGCGAAAGCTTGTTCCCAGCGGGGAAGCTCCAGGTCCTCCAGTCGTCTGGACAGATGTGTGAGAGTTTCCTCGTAGTGCTCTTCGAGGATCTGCAATGAGGTGTGGAGCCAGTTTTTGGCATTGCTTACTAGCTTCAAACATGTGAGTGCGGTTGGGTTGGCCGGTCTTATGAGGTGCTTGAGTTCCTCTGTCTTCCGTCGTAGGCTGGCGGGTGCCTGGTTCTCCCCTCCGGAAACTGCTGTGTTTTTTAGGTGGTGGACTGTCTGGATCATTTTGTAGATGATCCTGGTTCCTAGTTGGAAGGTATCCTGTCTGTTTGATGTGTTTGATGTGGTGTGGTTTGATGTGGTGTAGGCGGTGTGGGCGGCGGTGTGGAGAGTGACCGTACGGCAGCGTGCGTTGTCAACTCTGGGTTGACGCATACCATAACGATCCATACTTACCAGTAAAATGCCTAAAGCTTCGTTGGCACCGTTAGGTTTCCACTGTTAGGCAATTTACCTCTGTAGAGTCTGTGGCTCCGTGAAAAGGCAATCTTGCTTTTCTTTGTGTCGCGACGTTTCGACCTGCCTGGGTCTTCTTCAGGCGTTGTTATGGGGCACTTTGTCCCTGTTGGCCTGTTTTTATCTTGTTTTCAAAGGGGCGGTGAGTGTAGTTCCTCCCAGGGGGGTGGTTTGAATCCTATTCCTTTTGTTTCTGTGTGAGTAGGTGCAGTTTCAGTGGGTGAATGGGTTTCTGCTTTCCTGCTTAGGATTATGTATGGGCCGTTAACCTCTCAATAGGCCGTTAGGGTCTTTTGTTTTCCTTCCTGGTAGGACTGGTGTGTGGGCTGTGAAAGTTTCAATTGGTTTTAGGTCTTCTTTTGTTTGTTGCCTGAGTGCTGGAACAGTGACTGTGAAGAGTTCCAGTCCCTGTAGGATCTGGCTAGTTAGGGTAGGGGAACAAAGCTCTTTCTCCCAGATTTTCTCTAAAAAGGGACCATCTGGGACAAGGAGTGTTGCACTCTCCTTCCAACGACTGAAACCCTCCCAGTTTATTTTCTGATGTTCAGGCCTTGTGGAAAGGTAGTATGAAGTCTTTTGATCCACTCCGTTTCCTTTTTCTTTCTTTCCATCTCTGTCCAGTTGGGGTTGCTCTCCAGTCCTGTGGCCTCCAGCGCTTCCAGCCCGTGCTGTAGGAAGTGTGCCACCAGGTGAGTCCTCCTTTCCCGCTGGTTCCGGATGTTGTACCTCTGTTGTGCCAGTCGGGTTCGGATGGAGTTACCTGTTTCCCCCACATAGGTCACCCCGCACGTTCTGCACTGGATGCCATAGACAGCGTTATTGGTGTTTTCTGAGAGCGCCCTTTGCAACTGGAAGATTTCTTTGGTTTTGTTGTTTTGGATTGTTGTTTTCTGTTTGAAGTGTTTGGCTTTTGGTGTATTTGATCTGTTTTGTACAGGTTTTAGTTTGCTTTGGACTAAATAATCCTGTAGGTTTTTGTTTTTTCTATATGCAGATATGATTTTGTGTTCCCTCAGTAGGTTTGTGTTTTCTAATATCGTGGTGAATGTAGACTTTAGTTTTTGGTTGGTTATTACGCTGAGTTGGGAGTATGTTGTGATGAGGGGTATTATTTTGCTGTCATCAGGTGTTTTTCTGTTTAGAAATGTTTGTGCCACATTTCTGAGGAAACTTCGTGTGTATCCTCTCGGGCGTAGAGCTTGGAAGAGTGTGTGTTTGGCTTCCTCAAAGTCTTGTTGTTGTGTGCAGATTTTGTGGAAGCGTAGCAGTTGTGATTTTACCAGTCCTTTGAAAGTATGTTTTGGATGGAAGCTGTCTTTGTGCAGTAAGCCGTGTGTGTCCGTGTCTTTGAAATATACCTTAATGTCCAGTTTGCCTGTGTTGTTGAAGGAGGAACCCTTGTATGTGGTGGTGTCTAGGAAATCTATCTGGTTTTCCTGCTTGGTGTATTTGAGTTTAATGGACCTGTGGTGTGTGTTGAGGGTGTCAATGAATTCTTGAAAGGCCTGTGGGCCGTGCGTCCAGGTTCCCCAGATGTCGTCGAGGTACCTGAAGTAGTGTGTAGGTTTGTGTGTGCATTTTGGGAATACTGTGGCTTCCCAATGGGCCATATAGATGTCAGCATAGGCCGGAGCAAAGCGCTTCCCCATAGCAGTTCCTTTTATTTGTAAGTAGTGATGCTCTTCAAATTCAAAATCGTTTTTGTTGAGGCTAATTTCCAATAGCTTCAGAATTTGGGTTTCTGGTCTGTTGCGGTCAGGGTATTTGAGAAACCACTCCCGGACTGCTTTCAGTCCCTCCGTAGTTTCAATGTTGGTGTATAAACTGTCAATGTCAATGGTGAACAGGAAGGCTTCCTGTTGTATTGTAGCATTTTTGACTTTGGCTACAAAGTCATAGGTGTCTTTGATGTAACTTGGGTGGTGTTTAGAAATGGGGTTGAGGAAATGGTCTAGATATTCTGCTATTCTGTAGGATTCACTGTTGCAGTCGGACACTATAGGCCTCCCAGGTGGAATTTCGTAGGGGAGTGGCCATGTTTCTGGGGCTTTATGAATTTTTGGCAGGAGGTAGAAGATCCTCGGTCGTGGTGATTCCTCTCCTCTTAGGTAGAATGCCTGTTTTTTTGTTAGGTGTTTTAGTTCAACCAGAGTTTGTAGGATTTGCCCTATTTCTAGTGCTGTTTGTTTGTACAGCGGTTCTTCCAAAGTAGTATAGTGTTCCTGATTATTTAATTGTCTGTGTGCTTCTGCAATGTATTGTTCTCTATCCATGATAACTATTGCACTCCCTTTGTCTGCTGGTTTTATGACTATATGTTTGTTTTCCTTTAAATGTTTTAAGGCTACGGTTTCCTCCTTTGTTATGTTGTGTGAGTCCCTGTATGGTCGGAGTTTTTGTAGAATTGTGTTGTCCTCTTGGATTATTTCCTGGATTTCTGGTGGCAGTTGGTTTTCCCTTGGTTCCCAACTGGATTTAGGCAGGAAGGGAACCCTTTCTGTGTCGGTGTCTTTATCCTCAAAGAAGGCGGTCAGTTTAAGGCGACGGTGGTATTGTCGGATTTCGCTTTTCAGTCGGGTTTTCTGACCTTTCTTTGTCCCTACTGTGGGGACAAATGATAAGCCCTTATTGAGGAGGTTTATTTGTTCAGTTGTGGGGTGGAAGTTGTTGCTTAGATTTACAATGTTTTTGTTGTTCTTGTCCCCATCTTGTTCTGCGGCTTTGGGGCTTACCAGTTTAAATGTTGTGACCAGTGGTCTAGCATTTTTTGAGCTGTTGCGGTGGTCCAGTGAATTCCATCTCTTTCTGTCTTGAAAAGGGCTTCTTCCAGTTTGGGGAGGTATGGCATGTTTTGCTGTATGTGATTGTTTATTGTGTCCAGGTTTTTCCTGAATCCTGGTTCCAGGTCTCTGGAGTAATTAATCAGTGGGATGTATATTTCTGCAGATGGGAAGGTTCCCTTAGCTTCCCGTAGCATCTGTTGTAGTTGTTTGATGGCTGTTTCCTTTGCTTTTTGTGCCTTGTTATTGATTCCAAAGGACAGAATGATTTTCTCCACTCCTGTGTTCCGGGGGGTGTGTTGTAGGAGGTTTGCTGCATTGTAAAATGATGCTCCTGGGTAGCTTTCTATCTGTAGATCTGGATTTTCATAGGGGGGTATTCTTGATAAATTGGAGTCCCCTCTGCAGAGCCAGCGTTTGTGGGTTTCCGGCTTCCAGTCCGTTAGCTTTCTTGTGGTCTTGTCGTGTCGGTGTGGTCTGTATCTTGGTTGGGCTGGTGGTGGTGTGGGGGGGTATAGTCAGGGTCGGAGTCAGGGTCGGGGTTAGGATCAGGGTTGATGTCAGGGTTAAGATTAGGGTTAGGGTTAGGATCAGGGTCGGGGTTAGGATCAGGGTTAATGTCAGTGTTAGTATTAGGGTTAGGGTTAGGATCAGGGTCGGGGTTAGGATCAGGGTTAATGTCAGTGTTAGTATTAGGGTTAAGGTTAGGATCAGGGTCGGGGTTAGGATCGGGGTTAAGGTCAGGGTTAGGATTAGGGTTGGGGATAAGGTTAGGGTTAGGGTTGGTGTCGGGGTTGGTGTTAACGTCAGTATAAGCGTTAGGGTTAGGGCTGAGGTTAGGGTCAGAGCTAGAGTCCTGGGAGAGGTGTACCCTGGTGGTGCTGTTTGGGATACAGATTCCAGTTAGGGTGTTTCTCATGGTTCCCTCTTGTCTTCTCTGCTCTCTTCGGATCCTTTGTGGCATGGGGATCGGAGGAAAGTCATCTATTTCCGGAGTATATGCTCTGGCTCTCATGGGGCCAGATTTCTGGGTTGGGTGTCTGCCTTCCGAGTGTCTCTTCACTGGTTCTGGATGGGATTCTGCCTGGGTTACGTATGTCTCTTCCGAGCCATTTACCTCTTCCCTGATTAGTGTGTCGAGTATTTGGAATCTGTTTGGAGACGTGGGGATAGTGGATTCCTTGTTGCTAAGTGTAGCAGTAACCATAGCTTGTGTATGGTCCAACGTGTCCTTCTGTATTTTCCTCCCATAATTTTTCTTTGCCCAGTTGGAGGCAACCGCGAAAGCTTGTTCCCAGCGGGGAAGCTCCAGGTCCTCCAGTCGTCTGGACAGATGTGTGAGAGTTTCCTCGTAGTGCTCTTCGAGGATCTGCAATGAGGTGTGGAGCCAGTTTTTGGCATTGCTTACTAGCTTCAAACATGTGAGTGCGGTTGGGTTGGCCGGTCTTATGAGGTGCTTGAGTTCCTCTGTCTTCCGTCGTAGGCTGGCGGGTGCCTGGTTCTCCCCTCCGGAAACTGCTGTGTTTTTTAGGTGGTGGACTGTCTGGATCATTTTGTAGATGATCCTGGTTCCTAGTTGGAAGGTATCCTGTCTGTTTGATGTGTTTGATGTGGTGTGGTTTGATGTGGTGTAGGCGGTGTGGGCGGCGGTGTGGAGAGTGACCGTACGGCAGCGTGCGTTGTCAACTCTGGGTTGACGCATACCATAACGATCCATACTTACCAGTAAAATGCCTAAAGCTTCGTTGGCACCGTTAGGTTTCCACTGTTAGGCAATTTACCTCTGTAGAGTCTGTGGCTCCGTGAAAAGGCAATCTTGCTTTTCTTTGTGTCGCGACGTTTCGACCTGCCTGGGTCTTCTTCAGGCGTTGTTATGGGGCACTTTGTCCCTGTTGGCCTGTTTTTATCTTGTTTTCAAAGGGGCGGTGAGTGTAGTTCCTCCCAGGGGGGTGGTTTGAATCCTATTCCTTTTGTTTCTGTGTGAGTAGGTGCAGTTTCAGTGGGTGAATGGGTTTCTGCTTTCCTGCTTAGGATTATGTATGGGCCGTTAACCTCTCAATAGGCCGTTAGGGTCTTTTGTTTTCCTTCCTGGTAGGACTGGTGTGTGGGCTGTGAAAGTTTCAATTGGTTTTAGGTCTTCTTTTGTTTGTTGCCTGAGTGCTGGAACAGTGACTGTGAAGAGTTCCAGTCCCTGTAGGATCTGGCTAGTTAGGGTAGGGGAACAAAGCTCTTTCTCCCAGATTTTCTCTAAAAAGGGACCATCTGGGACAAGGAGTGTTGCACTCTCCTTCCAACGACTGAAACCCTCCCAGTTTATTTTCTGATGTTCAGGCCTTGTGGAAAGGTAGTATGAAGTCTTTTGATCCACTCCGTTTCCTTTTTCTTTCTTTCCATCTCTGTCCAGTTGGGGTTGCTCTCCAGTCCTGTGGCCTCCAGCGCTTCCAGCCCGTGCTGTAGGAAGTGTGCCACCAGGTGAGTCCTCCTTTCCCGCTGGTTCCGGATGTTGTACCTCTGTTGTGCCAGTCGGGTTCGGATGGAGTTACCTGTTTCCCCCACATAGGTCACCCCGCACGTTCTGCACTGGATGCCATAGACAGCGTTATTGGTGTTTTCTGAGAGCGCCCTTTGCAACTGGAAGATTTCTTTGGTTTTGTTGTTTTGGATTGTTGTTTTCTGTTTGAAGTGTTTGGCTTTTGGTGTATTTGATCTGTTTTGTACAGGTTTTAGTTTGCTTTGGACTAAATAATCCTGTAGGTTTTTGTTTTTTCTATATGCAGATATGATTTTGTGTTCCCTCAGTAGGTTTGTGTTTTCTAATATCGTGGTGAATGTAGACTTTAGTTTTTGGTTGGTTATTACGCTGAGTTGGGAGTATGTTGTGATGAGGGGTATTATTTTGCTGTCATCAGGTGTTTTTCTGTTTAGAAATGTTTGTGCCACATTTCTGAGGAAACTTCGTGTGTATCCTCTCGGGCGTAGAGCTTGGAAGAGTGTGTGTTTGGCTTCCTCAAAGTCTTGTTGTTGTGTGCAGATTTTGTGGAAGCGTAGCAGTTGTGATTTTACCAGTCCTTTGAAAGTATGTTTTGGATGGAAGCTGTCTTTGTGCAGTAAGCCGTGTGTGTCCGTGTCTTTGAAATATACCTTAATGTCCAGTTTGCCTGTGTTGTTGAAGGAGGAACCCTTGTATGTGGTGGTGTCTAGGAAATCTATCTGGTTTTCCTGCTTGGTGTATTTGAGTTTAATGGACCTGTGGTGTGTGTTGAGGGTGTCAATGAATTCTTGAAAGGCCTGTGGGCCGTGCGTCCAGGTTCCCCAGATGTCGTCGAGGTACCTGAAGTAGTGTGTAGGTTTGTGTGTGCATTTTGGGAATACTGTGGCTTCCCAATGGGCCATATAGATGTCAGCATAGGCCGGAGCAAAGCGCTTCCCCATAGCAGTTCCTTTTATTTGTAAGTAGTGATGCTCTTCAAATTCAAAATCGTTTTTGTTGAGGCTAATTTCCAATAGCTTCAGAATTTGGGTTTCTGGTCTGTTGCGGTCAGGGTATTTGAGAAACCACTCCCGGACTGCTTTCAGTCCCTCCGTAGTTTCAATGTTGGTGTATAAACTGTCAATGTCAATGGTGAACAGGAAGGCTTCCTGTTGTATTGTAGCATTTTTTACTTTGGCTACAAAGTCATAGGTGTCTTTGATGTAACTTGGGTGGTGTTTAGAAATGGGGTTGAGGAAATGGTCTAGATATTCTGCTATTCTGTAGGATTCACTGTTGCAGTCGGACACTATGGGCCTCCCAGGTGGAAATTCGTAGGGGAGTGGCCATGTTTCTGGGGCTTTATGAATTTTTGGGAGGAGGTAGAAGATCCTCGGTCGTGGTGATTCCTCTCCTCTTAGGTAGAATGCCTGTTTTTTTGTTAGGTGTTTTAGTTCAACCAGAGTTTGTAGGATTTGCCCTATTTCTAGGGCTGTTTGTTTGTACAGCGGTTCTTCCAAAGTAGTATAGTGTTCCTGATTATTTAATTGTCTGTGTGCTTCTGCAATGTATTGTTCTCTATCCATGATAACTATTGCACTCCCTTTGTCTGCTGGTTTTATGACTATATGTTTGTTTTCCTTTAAATGTTTTAAGGCTACGGTTTTCTCCTTTGTTATGTTGTGTGAGTCCCTGTATGGTCGGAGTTTTTGTAGAATTGTGTTGTCCTCTTGGATTATTTCCTGGATTTCTGGTGGCAGTTGGTTTTCCCTTGGTTCCCAACTGGATTTAGGCAGGAAGGGAACCCTTTCTGTGTCGGTGTCTTTATCCTCAAAGAAGGCGGTCAGTTTAAGGCGACGGTGGTATTGTCGGATTTCGCTTTTCAGTCGGGTTTTCTGACCTTTCTTTGTCCCTACTGTGGGGACAAATGATAAGCCCTTATTGAGGAGGTTTATTTGTTCAGTTGTGGGGTGGAAGTTGTTGCTTAGATTTACAATGTTTTTGTTGTTCTTGTCCCCATCTTGTTCTGCGGCTTTGGGGCTTACCAGTTTAAATGTTGTGACCAGTGGTCTAGCATTTTTTGAGCTGTTGCGGTGGTCCAGTGAATTCCATCTCTTTCTGTCTTGAAAAGGGCTTCTTCCAGTTTGGGGAGGTATGGCATGTTTTGCTGTATGTGATTGTTTATTGTGTCCAGGTTTTTCCTGAATCCTGGTTCCAGGTCTCTGGAGTAATTAATCAGTGGGATGTATATTTCTGCAGATGGGAAGGTTCCCTTAGCTTCCCGTAGCATCTGTTGTAGTTGTTTGATGGCTGTTTCCTTTGCTTTTTGTGCCTTGTTATTGATTCCAAAGGACAGAATGATTTTCTCCACTCCTGTGTTCCGGGGGGTGTGTTGTAGGAGGTTTGCTGCATTGTAAAATGATGCTCCTGGGTAGCTTTCTATCTGTAGATCTGGATTTTCATAGGGGGGTATTCTTGATAAATTGGAGTCCCCTATGCAGAGCCAGCGTTTGTGGGTTTCCGGCTTCCAGTCCGTTAGCTTTCTTGTGGTCTTGTCGTGTCAGTGTGGTCTGTATCTTGGTTGGGCTGGTGGTGGTGTGGGGGGGTAATAGTCAGGGTCGGAGTCAGGGTCGGGGTTAGGATCAGGGTTGATGTCAGGGTTAAGATTAGGGTTAGGGTTAGGATCAGGGTCGGGGTTAGGATCAGGGTTAATGTCAGTGTTAGTATTAGGGTTAGGGTTAGGATCAGGGTCGGGGTTAGGATCAGGGTTAATGTCAGTGTTAGTATTAGGGTTAAGGTTAGGATCAGGGTCGGGGTTAGGATCGGGGTTAAGGTCAGGGTTAGGATTAGGGTTGGGGATAAGGTTAGGGTTAGGGTTGGTGTCGGGGTTGGTGTTAACGTCAGTATAAGCGTTAGGGTTAGGGCTGAGGTTAGGGTCAGAGCTAGAGTCCTGGGAGAGGTGTACCCTGGTGGTGCTGTTTGGGATACAGATTCCAGTTAGGGTGTTTCTCATGGTTCCCTCTTGTCTTCTCTGCTCTCTTCGGATCCTTTGTGGCATGGGGATCGGAGGAAAGTCATCTATTTCCGGAGTATATGCTCTGGCTCTCATGGGGCCAGATTTCTGGGTTGGGTGTCTGCCTTCCGAGTGTCTCTTCACTGGTTCTGGATGGGATTCTGCCTGGGTTACGTATGTCTCTTCCGAGCCATTTACCTCTTCCCTGATTAGTGTGTCGAGTATTTGGAATCTGTTTGGAGACGTGGGGATAGTGGATTCCTTGTTGCTAAGTGTAGCAGTAACCATAGCTTGTGTATGGTCCAACGTGTCCTTCTGTATTTTCCTCCCATAATTTTTCTTTGCCCAGTTGGAGGCAACCGCGAAAGCTTGTTCCCAGCGGGGAAGCTCCAGGTCCTCCAGTCGTCTGGACAGATGTGTGAGAGTTTCCTCGTAGTGCTCTTCGACGATCTGCAATGAGGTGTGGAGCCAGTTTTTGGCATTGCTTACTAGCTTCAAACATGTGAGTGCGGTTGGGTTGGCCGGTCTTATGAGGTGCTTGAGTTCCTCTGTCTTCCGTCGTAGGCTGGCGGGTGCCTGGTTCTCCCCTCCGGAAACTGCTGTGTTTTTTAGGTGGTGGACTGTCTGGATCATTTTGTAGATGATCCTGGTTCCTAGTTGGAAGGTATCCTGTCTGTTTGATGTGTTTGATGTGGTGTGGTTTGATGTGGTGTAGGCGGTGTGGGCGGCGGTGTGGAGAGTGACCGTACGGCAGCGTGCGTTGTCAACTCTGGGTTGACGCATACCATAACGATCCATACTTACCAGTAAAATGCCTAAAGCTTCGTTGGCACCGTTAGGTTTCCACTGTTAGGCAATTTGCCTATGTAGAGTCTGTGGCTCCGTGAAAAGGCAATCTTGCTTTTCTTTGTGTCGCGACGTTTCGACCTGCCTGGGTCTTCTTCAGGCGTTGTTATGGGGCACTTTGTCCCTGTTGGCCTGTTTTTATCTTGTTTTCAAAGGGGCGGTGAGTGTAGTTCCTCCCAGGGGGGTGGTTTGAATCCTATTCCTTTTGTTTCTGTGTGAGTAGGTGCAGTTTCAGTGGGTGAATGGGTTTCTGCTTTCCTGCTTAGGATTATGTATGGGCCGTTAACCTCTCAATAGGCCGTTAGGGTCTTTTGTTTTCCTTCCTGGTAGGACTGGTGTGTGGGCTGTGAAAGTTTCAATTGGTTTTAGGTCTTCTTTTGTTTGTTGCCTGAGTGCTGGAACAGTGACTGTGAAGAGTTCCAGTCCCTGTAGGATCTGGCTAGTTAGGGTAGGGGAACAAAGCTCTTTCTCCCAGATTTTCTCTAAAAAGGGACCATCTGGGACAAGGAGTGTTGCACTCTCCTTCCAACGACTGAAACCCTCCCAGTTTATTTTCTGATGTTCAGGCCTTGTGGAAAGGTAGTATGAAGTCTTTTGATCCACTCCGTTTCCTTTTTCTTTCTTTCCATCTCTGTCCAGTTGGGGTTGCTCTCCAGTCCTGTGGCCTCCAGCGCTTCCAGCCCGTGCTGTAGGAAGTGTGCCACCAGGTGAGTCCTCCTTTCCCGCTGGTTCCGGATGTTGTACCTCTGTTGTGCCAGTCGGGTTCGGATGGAGTTACCTGTTTCCCCCACATAGGTCACCCCGCACGTTCTGCACTGGATGCCATAGACAGCGTTATTGGTGTTTTCTGAGAGCGCCCTTTGCAACTGGAAGATTTCTTTGGTTTTGTTGTTTTGGATTGTTGTTTTCTGTTTGAAGTGTTTGGCTTTTGGTGTATTTGATCTGTTTTGTACAGGTTTTAGTTTGCTTTGGACTAAATAATCCTGTAGGTTTTTGTTTTTTCTATATGCAGATATGATTTTGTGTTCCCTCAGTAGGTTTGTGTTTTCTAATATCGTGGTGAATGTAGACTTTAGTTTTTGGTTGGTTATTACGCTGAGTTGGGAGTATGTTGTGATGAGGGGTATTATTTTGCTGTCATCAGGTGTTTTTCTGTTTAGAAATGTTTGTGCCACATTTCTGAGGAAACTTCGTGTGTATCCTCTCGGGCGTAGAGCTTGGAAGAGTGTGTGTTTGGCTTCCTCAAAGTCTTGTTGTTGTGTGCAGATTTTGTGGAAGCGTAGCAGTTGTGATTTTACCAGTCCTTTGAAAGTATGTTTTGGATGGAAGCTGTCTTTGTGCAGTAAGCCGTGTGTGTCCGTGTCTTTGAAATATACCTTAATGTCCAGTTTGCCTGTGTTGTTGAAGGAGGAACCCTTGTATGTGGTGGTGTCTAGGAAATCTATCTGGTTTTCCTGCTTGGTGTATTTGAGTTTAATGGACCTGTGGTGTGTGTTGAGGGTGTCAATGAATTCTTGAAAGGCCTGTGGGCCGTGCGTCCAGGTTCCCCAGATGTCGTCGAGGTACCTGAAGTAGTGTGTAGGTTTGTGTGTGCATTTTGGGAATACTGTGGCTTCCCAATGGGCCATATAGATGTCAGCATAGGCCGGAGCAAAGCGCTTCCCCATAGCAGTTCCTTTTATTTGTAAGTAGTGATGCTCTTCAAATTCAAAATCGTTTTTGTTGAGGCTAATTTCCAATAGCTTCAGAATTTGGGTTTCTGGTCTGTTGCGGTCAGGGTATTTGAGAAACCACTCCCGGACTGCTTTCAGTCCCTCCGTAGTTTCAATGTTGGTGTATAAACTGTCAATGTCAATGGTGAACAGGAAGGCTTCCTGTTGTATTGTAGCATTTTTGACTTTGGCTACAAAGTCATAGGTGTCTTTGATGTAACTTGGGTGGTGTTTAGAAATGGGGTTGAGGAAATGGTCTAGATATTCTGCTATTCTGTAGGATTCACTGTTGCAGTCGGACACTATAGGCCTCCCAGGTGGAATTTCGTAGGGGAGTGGCCATGTTTCTGGGGCTTTATGAATTTTTGGCAGGAGGTAGAAGATCCTCGGTCGTGGTGATTCCTCTCCTCTTAGGTAGAATGCCTGTTTTTTTGTTAGGTGTTTTAGTTCAACCAGAGTTTGTAGGATTTGCCCTATTTCTAGTGCTGTTTGTTTGTACAGCGGTTCTTCCAAAGTAGTATAGTGTTCCTGATTATTTAATTGTCTGTGTGCTTCTGCAATGTATTGTTCTCTATCCATGATAACTATTGCACTCCCTTTGTCTGCTGGTTTTATGACTATATGTTTGTTTTCCTTTAAATGTTTTAAGGCTACGGTTTCCTCCTTTGTTATGTTGTGTGAGTCCCTGTATGGTCGGAGTTTTTGTAGAATTGTGTTGTCCTCTTGGATTATTTCCTGGATTTCTGGTGGCAGTTGGTTTTCCCTTGGTTCCCAACTGGATTTAGGCAGGAAGGGAACCCTTTCTGTGTCGGTGTCTTTATCCTCAAAGAAGGCGGTCAGTTTAAGGCGACGGTGGTATTGTCGGATTTCGCTTTTCAGTCGGGTTTTCTGACCTTTCTTTGTCCCTACTGTGGGGACAAATGATAAGCCCTTATTGAGGAGGTTTATTTGTTCAGTTGTGGGGTGGAAGTTGTTGCTTAGATTTACAATGTTTTTGTTGTTCTTGTCCCCATCTTGTTCTGCGGCTTTGGGGCTTACCAGTTTAAATGTTGTGACCAGTGGTCTAGCATTTTTTGAGCTGTTGCGGTGGTCCAGTGAATTCCATCTCTTTCTGTCTTGAAAAGGGCTTCTTCCAGTTTGGGGAGGTATGGCATGTTTTGCTGTATGTGATTGTTTATTGTGTCCAGGTTTTTCCTGAATCCTGGTTCCAGGTCTCAGGAGTAATTAATCAGTGGGATGTATATTTCTGCAGATGGGAAGGTTCCCTTAGCTTCCCGTAGCATCTGTTGTAGTTGTTTGATGGCTGTTTCCTTTGCTTTTTGTGCCTTGTTATTGATTCCAAAGGACAGAATGATTTTCTCCACTCCTGTGTTCCGGGGGGTGTGTTGTAGGAGGTTTGCTGCATTGTAAAATGATGCTCCTGGGTAGCTTTCTATCTGTAGATCTGGATTTTCATAGGGGGGTATTCTTGATAAATTGGAGTCCCCTCTGCAGAGCCAGCGTTTGTGGGTTTCCGGCTTCCAGTCCGTTAGCTTTCTTGTGGTCTTGTCGTGTCGGTGTGGTCTGTATCTTGGTTGGGCTGGTGGTGGTGTGGGGGGGTAATAGTCAGGGTCGGAGTCAGGGTCGGGGTTAGGATCAGGGTTGATGTCAGGGTTAAGATTAGGGTTAGGGTTAGGATCAGGGTCGGGGTTAGGATCAGGGTTAATGTCAGTGTTAGTATTAGGGTTAGGGTTAGGATCAGGGTCGGGGTTAGGATCAGGGTTAATGTCAGTGTTAGTATTAGGGTTAAGGTTAGGATCAGGGTCGGGGTTAGGATCGGGGTTAAGGTCAGGGTTAGGATTAGGGTTGGGGATAAGGTTAGGGTTAGGGTTGGTGTCGGGGTTGGTGTTAACGTCAGTATAAGCGTTAGGGTTAGGGCTGAGGTTAGGGTCAGAGCTAGAGTCCTGGGAGAGGTGTACCCTGGTGGTGCTGTTTGGGATACAGATTCCAGTTAGGGTGTTTCTCATGGTTCCCTCTTGTCTTCTCTGCTCTCTTCGGATCCTTTGTGGCATGGGGATCGGAGGAAAGTCATCTATTTCCGGAGTATATGCTCTGGCTCTCATGGGGCCAGATTTCTGGGTTGGGTGTCTGCCTTCCGAGTGTCTCTTCACTGGTTCTGGATGGGATTCTGCCTGGGTTACGTATGTCTCTTTCGAGCCATTTACCTCTTCCCTGATTAGTGTGTCGAGTATTTGGAATCTGTTTGGAGACGTGGGGATAGTGGATTCCTTGTTGCTAAGTGTAGCAGTAACCATAGCTTGTGTATGGTCCAACGTGTCCTTCTGTATTTTCCTCCCATAATTTTTCTTTGCCCAGTTGGAGGCAACCGCGAAAGCTTGTTCCCAGCGGGGAAGCTCCAGGTCCTCCAGTCGTCTGGACAGATGTGTGAGAGTTTCCTCGTAGTGCTCTTCGAGGATCTGCAATGAGGTGTGGAGCCAGTTTTTGGCATTGCTTACTAGCTTCAAACATGTGAGTGCGGTTGGGTTGGCCGGTCTTATGAGGTGCTTGAGTTCCTCTGTCTTCCGTCGTAGGCTGGCGGGTGCCTGGTTCTCCCCTCCGGAAACTGCTGTGTTTTTTAGGTGGTGGACTGTCTGGATCATTTTGTAGATGATCCTGGTTCCTAGTTGGAAGGTATCCTGTCTGTTTGATGTGTTTGATGTGGTGTGGTTTGATGTGGTGTAGGCGGTGTGGGCGGCGGTGTGGAGAGTGACCGTACGGCAGCGTGCGTTGTCAACTCTGGGTTGACGCATACCATAACGATCCATACTTACCAGTAAAATGCCTAAAGCTTCGTTGGCACCGTTAGGTTTCCACTGTTAGGCAATTTACCTCTGTAGAGTCTGTGGCTCCGTGAAAAGGCAATCTTGCTTTTCTTTGTGTCGCGACGTTTCGACCTGCCTGGGTCTTCTTCAGGCGTTGTTATGGGGCACTTTGTCCCTGTTGGCCTGTTTTTATCTTGTTTTCAAAGGGGCGGTGAGTGTAGTTCCTCCCAGGGGGGTGGTTTGAATCCTATTCCTTTTGTTTCTGTGTGAGTAGGTGCAGTTTCAGTGGGTGAATGGGTTTCTGCTTTCCTGCTTAGGATTATGTATGGGCCGTTAACCTCTCAATAGGCCGTTAGGGTCTTTTGTTTTCCTTCCTGGTAGGACTGGTGTGTGGGCTGTGAAAGTTTCAATTGGTTTTAGGTCTTCTTTTGTTTGTTGCCTGAGTGCTGGAACAGTGACTGTGAAGAGTTCCAGTCCCTGTAGGATCTGGCTAGTTAGGGTAGGGGAACAAAGCTCTTTCTCCCAGATTTTCTCTAAAAAGGGACCATCTGGGACAAGGAGTGTTGCACTCTCCTTCCAACGACTGAAACCCTCCCAGTTTATTTTCTGATGTTCAGGCCTTGTGGAAAGGTAGTATGAAGTCTTTTGATCCACTCCGTTTCCTTTTTCTTTCTTTCCATCTCTGTCCAGTTGGGGTTGCTCTCCAGTCCTGTTGTCACGACCACCAGCCAGCGGAGATCAACACGTAAGCGAGCCAATCAGCACCAGCAGCGGATTACTACTAACAAGCGCCGCCGCACGAGTTAACACACCTGCAATTGCTCTACCGTGCGGCACGCCGGGTTATTTATACCATTCGCACCTGATTCCCGTTGCTCGGTATTGAGTTCTCTTCTTGTTGCTCAGCCTAGCGTTCTCACCCCTCTTTTGCCTTCCTGGAATTCTGCCTGCACCTTTAGCCTTCGGACTTCGGATCTCGTCTCGCCCTTTGGATTGTTTGCTATCATTGCCTGTTTTGGATTTGACCCTGAAGCTCTCCCTTCGACTACGATTCTGTCTCACGTTTTGGATTGTTCGCCACAGTGCCTTTACCGGATCTCGACTTACCTTCGCCTTCGGACTACGGCTCAGCTCCTGGATTTGCTCGGTACGTTTACTTACCTCCCTGCGACTCCTGCATCTGCATCGGATCCTTTTCACCTCTACAGAGCATCGTTACAGAATACCGAGCCAGATTATGGATCCCGCAGACGCACAGACCCTTCGTTCCCTTCTCCCGCAGCAATCCCAGACCATCGCCCAGCTTCAATCTTCTCTCCAACTGCTCACTAACCAAGTCGCCTGGCTTTTTTCTTCCCCTGTTTCGCCGGCTCCCGCACCGATTCCTACAACGCCTTTTTTACAAACACCTGCTCCAACCACCGCGGCCCCGCCCACCACTCCCTCAACTTTACCATTTGTTCTCCCGGAGAAGTATGACGGCAATCCTGCAGGCTGCAGGGGCTTTATTGCCCAGTGCTCCCTGGCTTTTCAGCTGCAGCCTGAGCGTTTTTCTACTTCTCGACAGAGGATCGGATTCGCACTTTCCTTGCTCACAGGCAAAGCATTGGATTGGGCTGCAGTATTGCTTGCTAGAGGAGAGCAGCTGTTCTCTGACTTTCAGCTTTTCGCTGACCGTCTCCAGGCGCGTTTTTCTCAAAGCAACCCGGATTTGACTTGCCTTCGGCTTTCCTCTCTTCGCCAGGGCGACAGACCACTGCAAGATTATGTGGCTGAATTCCAAGCCCTCGCCACGGAGTCTGCCTGGAACCCGGAAGCTTTGGTTTGCCTCTTCGCTAAGGGTCTCTCGGAGGATCTAAAGGACCACCTGGTGCTCATGTCCTTACCAACCTGGTCTCTAGAGGCGGCTATCGCTGCGGTAGTTGAATTGGACACTCGCATTCGGCTGCGGAGAGCGGAGAGACACCCAGGAAGCAGACCTGTGCGGCCCATGGGTCCTCCCCTCGTGGCGCCCACCCTGCCACATGCACCCCTGTCCTTGGAGGAAAAGGAAAGGCGCCGTCAGGAGGGGCTGTGTCTGTACTGCTCTGCGTCGGGTCACCTGCTCGCTACTTGTCCTCTGAGACCCCCACATCCACCTCGAGCTCCCCCACTGCCTACTGTTAGTGTCAGTAGTGCTGTTTTTTCACAATCCTCTTCAGGGCCTTTATTCCCAGCTGAGATTTCCTGGATGGACACGCACCTTCCCCTTTCGGTTTTGGTGGATTCAGGGGCAGCTGGGAATTTTATGGATGCCTCTTTTGCTAAGAAGTGGGATATTCCTCTTGCTCCGCTTTCACCCCCTATCTGCATTCAAACGTTGGATGGGTCACCGATCGCTCCTGGACGTATTTCCTGGCAGACCATTCCCCTATCCCTTACTGTTGGTGCCACTCATGTGGAGGACATTTCACTCCTTCTCCTGGATTCCCCTGCTTACCCTGTGATCCTGGGCCTTCCCTGGCTCAAAAAGCATGATCCCCACATCTCCTGGGCCAAGAATGAGATCATTGCCTGGAGCCAGGCCTGTCGTGACAACTGTTGTCGTCCTCCACTCAAGGTTGCTGCTTCAGTAAACCTCTTGGAAGAACACTCTATTATTCCCCCCCAATATGCACATTTGAAGCAAGCCTTTGACAAACAGAAAGCTCTATCGCTCCCCCCTCACCGCACCTATGACTGTGCAATAGATTTGCTTCCAGGAGCACTCCCACCCAAAGGACGGATCTACCCGCTCACTCAGACGGAGAATGAAGCCCTGCAGGATTATATCAAGGAGGCCCTGAATTCTGGTTTTATTCGTCCCTCCTCGTCCCCAGCCTGTGCTGGGTTCTTCTTCATAGGGAAGAAGGACGGCTCCTTGAGGCCGTGTATTGATTACAGAGGCCTGAACTCCATTACAGTCAAACATCCCTACCCCTTGCCTTTAATCCCAGCCGCTCTGGAGTCCCTACGTGGAGCCTCCATTTTTTCTAAACTAGATCTACGAGGGGCTTATAATTTAATCAGGATCCGTGAAGGGGATGAGTGGAAGACAGCCTTTATGACCACGCACGGCCACTATGAATATCAGGTGATGCCTTTTGGACTCGCTAATGCCCCGGCAGTCTTCCAATCCTTCATAAATGACATCTTCAGGGACATTATTGGAAAATTTGTCTTGGTATACTTGGATGACATCCTCATTTTTTCCACCGACCCTCAGGAACATGTCCATCACGTCCAGGAGGTCTTGTCCAGACTCATCGACAACCAGCTCTACGCCAAGCTTGAGAAATGCATTTTTCATGCTTCTAAGATTCACTTTCTGGGCTACATTATTTCTCCTCTTGGAGTCGAGATGGACTCAGCCAAGGTGGCAGCTATCAATGATTGGCCTGTGCCACGTAATTTGAAGCAAATCCAACGCTTTCTAGGTTTTGCCAACTTCTACAGGCGATTCATCCGGAACTTTAGCTCCGTGGTGGCGCCCATTACGGCTCTGACCCGCAACCGTCCTAGTCGGGGTAAATGGAATCCGGAGGCTAACCAGGCATTCCTGCGCTTGAAACGTCTCTTCAGCTCCGCTCCTCTCCTACGGCATCCGGATCCCTCCCGGCCTTTCATTGTTGAAGTTGACGCCTCTGCCCATGGGGTTGGTGCAGTCCTCTCCCAGCGCCTCGAAGAGGATCGCCTCCCTCATCCATGTGCTTTCTTTTCCAAGAAGCTCTCTCCTGCTGAGGTTAACTATGATGTGGGCAATCGGGAACTCCTAGCTATCAAGCTGGCCCTCGAGGAATGGAGACACTGGCTGGAGGGGGCTCAGCACCCCTTTGTCATTATTACGGACCATAAGAACCTGTCCTATATTCAATCTGCCAAGCGCCTCAACTCGCGTCAGGCCCGTTGGTCACTTTTCTTTTCTCGTTTCAATTTTGTTATCACTTACACTCCTGGCTCGAAGAATGGGAGGGCTGATGCACTCTCTCGGCTCCATGACCCCCCAGACCTGGACGACACACCTGAACCAATCATCTCTCCTAACAGAATCGTGGCAGCGATTCATTGCTCCATTGAAGATCAGGTCAGGCGTGCCCTCAACGGAACTACAGTTCCTCTGTGCTGCCCCCCGGATAAGCTTTTCGTCCCGAACAACTTACGTTCTGTGGTTTTGCAGTGGGGACATGATTCCCGGTTTGCCGGCCACCCGGGATGCAGACGCACTCTGGACCTCCTCACCAGGGACTTTTGGTGGCCTTCCATGCGATCTGATGCAGCAGAGTACGTCCGGGCTTGCCCGGTCTGTGCCAGGAGCAAGACTCCGCGCTCTAGGAAGGCTGGCCTCCTTCACCCCCTTCCAATCCCACACCGCCCTTGGTCCCACATAGCTGTTGACTTCATTACGGACCTTCCTAACAGTCAGGGTCATACGGTAATCATGGTGGTCTCCGATCGTTTTTCCAAAGCAGCCCATTTTGTCCCCCTCCCAGCATTGCCCACAGCCCAGGAAATGGCATCTTTGTTTGTACAACAGGTCTTTAGGATACATGGTTTGCCTGATGACGTTGTCTCGGACAGGGGACCGCAATTTATCTCGGCCTTTTGGAAGGCTTTCTGTCAAACTCTAGGGACTCGTGTATCTTTGACTTCTGGTTATCATCCTGAGGCCAATGGTCAGGTGGAAAGGACCAATCAAAGCCTCCTGACCTTTTTGAGAGCCTTCACCTCCAGCTCACAGGATGATTGGTCATCACTACTTCCCTGGGCAGAATATGCCCACAATTCTCTTACCTCCTCCTCCACAGGTCTCTCTCCCTTCCTTTGTTCTTTAGGTTATCAGCCCACTCTCATCCCTGTCACACCTCCACTCACGGCAGTGCCGTCCGTGCAACAATATATTGCCAAACTGCGAAGGACCTGGAAAATGGCGAGGACAGCTCTTATTAAGTCAACCCAGCGCCACGCCAAATTCGCCAACCGACACCGCAGACCAGCCCCTCGTTTTCGGAAAGGACAGTTTGTTTGGTTATCGACACGGAACCTACCTATACATCAGCCTTCCAAAAAGCTTGGGCCTAGATATATTGGTCCCTTCCGGATTCGTTCCCGGATCACCCCGGTTACCTTCCGTCTTGCTCTCCCCCCTACCCTCAGAATCCACCCCTCATTTCATGTCTCCCTCCTGAAACCTGTTTACCGCTCGCCCCTTGCGGCTCCCCAACATCGCCCGCCACCTCCTCGTCGCATTCAGGGGCGCCCGGCTTATATGGTCCACAAGATCATTGACTCCAGATGGAACCGCAGTACCCTGCAGTATTTTGTCGACTGGGAAGGTTTTGGTGCCGAGGAGAGATCTTGGGTTCCAGAGAAGGATATTTTGGACCCTACACTAATCAGTGACTTTCACAGGGACTATCCTAATCGGCCGTCTCGGGCGTCGGGAGCCGCCCGTGAAGGGGGGGGTACTGTCACGACCACCAGCCAGCGGAGATCAACACGTAAGCGAGCCAATCAGCACCAGCAGCGGATTACTACTAACAAGCGCCGCCGCACGAGTTAACACACCTGCAATTGCTCTACCGTGCGGCACGCCGGGTTATTTATACCATTCGCACCTGATTCCCGTTGCTCGGTATTGAGTTCTCTTCTTGTTGCTCAGCCTAGCGTTCTCACCCCTCTTTTGCCTTCCTGGAATTCTGCCTGCACCTTTAGCCTTCGGACTTCGGATCTCGTCTCGCCCTTTGGATTGTTTGCTATCATTGCCTGTTTTGGATTTGACCCTGAAGCTCTCCCTTCGACTACGATTCTGTCTCACGTTTTGGATTGTTCGCCACAGTGCCTTTACCGGATCTCGACTTACCTTCGCCTTCGGACTACGGCTCAGCTCCTGGATTTGCTCGGTACGTTTACTTACCTCCCTGCGACTCCTGCATCTGCATCGGATCCTTTTCACCTCTACAGAGCATCGTTACACCTGTGGCCTCCAGCGCTTCCAGCCCGTGCTGTAGGAAGTGTGCCACCAGGTGAGTCCTCCTTTCCCGCTGGTTCCGGATGTTGTACCTCTGTTGTGCCAGTCGGGTTCGGATGGAGTTACCTGTTTCCCCCACATAGGTCACCCCGCACGTTCTGCACTGGATGCCATAGACAGCGTTATTGGTGTTTTCTGAGAGCGCCCTTTGCAACTGGAAGATTTCTTTGGTTTTGTTGTTTTGGATTGTTGTTTTCTGTTTGAAGTGTTTGGCTTTTGGTGTATTTGATCTGTTTTGTACAGGTTTTAG
This sequence comes from Lepisosteus platostomus, assembly GCF_059453375.1. Lineage (NCBI taxonomy): Eukaryota > Metazoa > Chordata > Actinopteri > Semionotiformes > Lepisosteidae > Lepisosteus > Lepisosteus platostomus. Next base: position 21,331,681 of record NC_142630.1, read on the forward strand.
TTTGCTTTGGACTAAATAATCCTGTAGGTTTTTGTTTTTTCTATATGCAGATATGATTTTGTGTTCCCTCAGTAGGTTTGTGTTTTCTAATATCGTGGTGAATGTAGACTTTAGTTTTTGGTTGGTTATTACGCTGAGTTGGGAGTATGTTGTGATGAGGGGTATTATTTTGCTGTCATCAGGTGTTTTTCTGTTTAGAAATGTTTGTGCCACATTTCTGAGGAAACTTCGTGTGTATCCTCTCGGGCGTAGAGCTTGGAAGAGTGTGTGTTTGGCTTCCTCAAAGTCTTGTTGTTGTGTGCAGATTTTGTGGAAGCGTAGCAGTTGTGATTTTACCAGTCCTTTGAAAGTATGTTTTGGATGGAAGCTGTCTTTGTGCAGTAAGCCGTGTGTGTCCGTGTCTTTGAAATATACCTTAATGTCCAGTTTGCCTGTGTTGTTGAAGGAGGAACCCTTGTATGTGGTGGTGTCTAGGAAATCTATCTGGTTTTCCTGCTTGGTGTATTTGAGTTTAATGGACCTGTGGTGTGTGTTGAGGGTGTCAATGAATTCTTGAAAGGCCTGTGGGCCGTGCGTCCAGGTTCCCCAGATGTCGTCGAGGTACCTGAAGTAGTGTGTAGGTTTGTGTGTGCATTTTGGGAATACTGTGGCTTCCCAATGGGCCATATAGATGTCAGCATAGGCCGGAGCAAAGCGCTTCCCCATAGCAGTTCCTTTTATTTGTAAGTAGTGATGCTCTTCAAATTCAAAATCGTTTTTGTTGAGGCTAATTTCCAATAGCTTCAGAATTTGGGTTTCTGGTCTGTTGCGGTCAGGGTATTTGAGAAACCACTCCCGGACTGCTTTCAGTCCCTCCGTAGTTTCAATGTTGGTGTATAAACTGTCAATGTCAATGGTGAACAGGAAGGCTTCCTGTTGTATTGTAGCATTTTTGACTTTGGCTACAAAGTCATAGGTGTCTTTGATGTAACTTGGGTGGTGTTTAGAAATGGGGTTGAGGAAATGGTCTAGATATTCTGCTATTCTGTAGGATTCACTGTTGCAGTCGGACACTATAGGCCTCCCAGGTGGAATTTCGTAGGGGAGTGGCCATGTTTCTGGGGCTTTATGAATTTTTGGCAGGAGGTAGAAGATCCTCGGTCGTGGTGATTCCTCTCCTCTTAGGTAGAATGCCTGTTTTTTTGTTAGGTGTTTTAGTTCAACCAGAGTTTGTAGGATTTGCCCTATTTCTAGTGCTGTTTGTTTGTACAGCGGTTCTTCCAAAGTAGTATAGTGTTCCTGATTATTTAATTGTCTGTGTGCTTCTGCAATGTATTGTTCTCTATCCATGATAACTATTGCACTCCCTTTGTCTGCTGGTTTTATGACTATATGTTTGTTTTCCTTTAAATGTTTTAAGGCTACGGTTTCCTCCTTTGTTATGTTGTGTGAGTCCCTGTATGGTCGGAGTTTTTGTAGAATTGTGTTGTCCTCTTGGATTATTTCCTGGATTTCTGGTGGCAGTTGGTTTTCCCTTGGTTCCCAACTGGATTTAGGCAGGAAGGGAACCCTTTCTGTGTCGGTGTCTTTATCCTCAAAGAAGGCGGTCAGTTTAAGGCGACGGTGGTATTGTCGGATTTCGCTTTTCAGTCGGGTTTTCTGACCTTTCTTTGTCCCTACTGTGGGGACAAATGATAAGCCCTTATTGAGGAGGTTTATTTGTTCAGTTGTGGGGTGGAAGTTGTTGCTTAGATTTACAATGTTTTTGTTGTTCTTGTCCCCATCTTGTTCTGCGGCTTTGGGGCTTACCAGTTTAAATGTTGTGACCAGTGGTCTAGCATTTTTTGAGCTGTTGCGGTGGTCCAGTGAATTCCATCTCTTTCTGTCTTGAAAAGGGCTTCTTCCAGTTTGGGGAGGTATGGCATGTTTTGCTGTATGTGATTGTTTATTGTGTCCAGGTTTTTCCTGAATCCTGGTTCCAGGTCTCTGGAGTAATTAATCAGTGGGATGTATATTTCTGCAGATGGGAAGGTTCCCTTAGCTTCCCGTAGCATCTGTTGTAGTTGTTTGATGGCTGTTTCCTTTGCTTTTTGTGCCTTGTTATTGATTCCAAAGGACAGAATGATTTTCTCCACTCCTGTGTTCCGGGGGGTGTGTTGTAGGAGGTTTGCTGCATTGTAAAATGATGCTCCTGGGTAGCTTTCTATCTGTAGATCTGGATTTTCATAGGGGGGTATTCTTGATAAATTGGAGTCCCCTCTGCAGAGCCAGCGTTTGTGGGTTTCCGGCTTCCAGTCCGTTAGCTTTCTTGTGGTCTTGTCGTGTCGGTGTGGTCTGTATCTTGGTTGGGCTGGTGGTGGTGTGGGGGGGTAATAGTCAGGGTCGGAGTCAGGGTCGGGGTTAGGATCAGGGTTGATGTCAGGGTTAAGATTAGGGTTAGGGTTAGGATCAGGGTCGGGGTTAGGATCAGGGTTAATGTCAGTGTTAGTATTAGGGTTAGGGTTAGGATCAGGGTCGGGGTTAGGATCAGGGTTAATGTCAGTGTTAGTATTAGGGTTAAGGTTAGGATCAGGGTCGGGGTTAGGATCGGGGTTAAGGTCAGGGTTAGGATTAGGGTTGGGGATAAGGTTAGGGTTAGGGTTGGTGTCGGGGTTGGTGTTAACGTCAGTATAAGCGTTAGGGTTAGGGCTGAGGTTAGGGTCAGAGCTAGAGTCCTGGGAGAGGTGTACCCTGGTGGTGCTGTTTGGGATACAGATTCCAGTTAGGGTGTTTCTCATGGTTCCCTCTTGTCTTCTCTGCTCTCTTCGGATCCTTTGTGGCATGGGGATCGGAGGAAAGTCATCTATTTCCGGAGTATATGCTCTGGCTCTCATGGGGCCAGATTTCTGGGTTGGGTGTCTGCCTTCCGAGTGTCTCTTCACTGGTTCTGGATGGGATTCTGCCTGGGTTACGTATGTCTCTTCCGAGCCATTTACCTCTTCCCTGATTAGTGTGTCGAGTATTTGGAATCTGTTTGGAGACGTGGGGATAGTGGATTCCTTGTTGCTAAGTGTAGCAGTAACCATAGCTTGTGTATGGTCCAACGTGTCCTTCTGTATTTTCCTCCCATAATTTTTCTTTGCCCAGTTGGAGGCAACCGCGAAAGCTTGTTCCCAGCGGGGAAGCTCCAGGTCCTCCAGTCGTCTGGACAGATGTGTGAGAGTTTCCTCGTAGTGCTCTTCGAGGATCTGCAATGAGGTGTGGAGCCAGTTTTTGGCATTGCTTACTAGCTTCAAACATGTGAGTGCGGTTGGGTTGGCCGGTCTTATGAGGTGCTTGAGTTCCTCTGTCTTCCGTCGTAGGCTGGCGGGTGCCTGGTTCTCCCCTCCGGAAACTGCTGTGTTTTTTAGGTGGTGGACTGTCTGGATCATTTTGTAGATGATCCTGGTTCCTAGTTGGAAGGTATCCTGTCTGTTTGATGTGTTTGATGTGGTGTGGTTTGATGTGGTGTAGGCGGTGTGGGCGGCGGTGTGGAGAGTGACCGTACGGCAGCGTGCGTTGTCAACTCTGGGTTGACGCATACCATAACGATCCATACTTACCAGTAAAATGCCTAAAGCTTCGTTGGCACCGTTAGGTTTCCACTGTTAGGCAATTTGCCTATGTAGAGTCTGTGGCTCCGTGAAAAGGCAATCTTGCTTTTCTTTGTGTCGCGACGTTTCGACCTGCCTGGGTCTTCTTCAGGCGTTGTTATGGGGCACTTTGTCCCTGTTGGCCTGTTTTTATCTTGTTTTCAAAGGGGCGGTGAGTGTAGTTCCTCCCAGGGGGGTGGTTTGAATCCTATTCCTTTTGTTTCTGTGTGAGTAGGTGCAGTTTCAGTGGGTGAATGGGTTTCTGCTTTCCTGCTTAGGATTATGTATGGGCCGTTAACCTCTCAATAGGCCGTTAGGGTCTTTTGTTTTCCTTCCTGGTAGGACTGGTGTGTGGGCTGTGAAAGTTTCAATTGGTTTTAGGTCTTCTTTTGTTTGTTGCCTGAGTGCTGGAACAGTGACTGTGAAGAGTTCCAGTCCCTGTAGGATCTGGCTAGTTAGGGTAGGGGAACAAAGCTCTTTCTCCCAGATTTTCTCTAAAAAGGGACCATCTGGGACAAGGAGTGTTGCACTCTCCTTCCAACGACTGAAACCCTCCCAGTTTATTTTCTGATGTTCAGGCCTTGTGGAAAGGTAGTATGAAGTCTTTTGATCCACTCCGTTTCCTTTTTCTTTCTTTCCATCTCTGTCCAGTTGGGGTTGCTCTCCAGTCCTGTGGCCTCCAGCGCTTCCAGCCCGTGCTGTAGGAAGTGTGCCACCAGGTGAGTCCTCCTTTCCCGCTGGTTCCGGATGTTGTACCTCTGTTGTGCCAGTCGGGTTCGGATGGAGTTACCTGTTTCCCCCACATAGGTCACCCCGCACGTTCTGCACTGGATGCCATAGACAGCGTTATTGGTGTTTTCTGAGAGCGCCCTTTGCAACTGGAAGATTTCTTTGGTTTTGTTGTTTTGGATTGTTGTTTTCTGTTTGAAGTGTTTGGCTTTTGGTGTATTTGATCTGTTTTGTACAGGTTTTAGTTTGCTTTGGACTAAATAATCCTGTAGGTTTTTGTTTTTTCTATATGCAGATATGATTTTGTGTTCCCTCAGTAGGTTTGTGTTTTCTAATATCGTGGTGAATGTAGACTTTAGTTTTTGGTTGGTTATTACGCTGAGTTGGGAGTATGTTGTGATGAGGGGTATTATTTTGCTGTCATCAGGTGTTTTTCTGTTTAGAAATGTTTGTGCCACATTTCTGAGGAAACTTCGTGTGTATCCTCTCGGGCGTAGAGCTTGGAAGAGTGTGTGTTTGGCTTCCTCAAAGTCTTGTTGTTGTGTGCAGATTTTGTGGAAGCGTAGCAGTTGTGATTTTACCAGTCCTTTGAAAGTATGTTTTGGATGGAAGCTGTCTTTGTGCAGTAAGCCGTGTGTGTCCGTGTCTTTGAAATATACCTTAATGTCCAGTTTGCCTGTGTTGTTGAAGGAGGAACCCTTGTATGTGGTGGTGTCTAGGAAATCTATCTGGTTTTCCTGCTTGGTGTATTTGAGTTTAATGGACCTGTGGTGTGTGTTGAGGGTGTCAATGAATTCTTGAAAGGCCTGTGGGCCGTGCGTCCAGGTTCCCCAGATGTCGTCGAGGTACCTGAAGTAGTGTGTAGGTTTGTGTGTGCATTTTGGGAATACTGTGGCTTCCCAATGGGCCATATAGATGTCAGCATAGGCCGGAGCAAAGCGCTTCCCCATAGCAGTTCCTTTTATTTGTAAGTAGTGATGCTCTTCAAATTCAAAATCGTTTTTGTTGAGGCTAATTTCCAATAGCTTCAGAATTTGGGTTTCTGGTCTGTTGCGGTCAGGGTATTTGAGAAACCACTCCCGGACTGCTTTCAGTCCCTCCGTAGTTTCAATGTTGGTGTATAAACTGTCAATGTCAATGGTGAACAGGAAGGCTTCCTGTTGTATTGTAGCATTTTTGACTTTGGCTACAAAGTCATAGGTGTCTTTGATGTAACTTGGGTGGTGTTTAGAAATGGGGTTGAGGAAATGGTCTAGATATTCTGCTATTCTGTAGGATTCACTGTTGCAGTCGGACACTATAGGCCTCCCAGGTGGAATTTCGTAGGGGAGTGGCCATGTTTCTGGGGCTTTATGAATTTTTGGCAGGAGGTAGAAGATCCTCGGTCGTGGTGATTCCTCTCCTCTTAGGTAGAATGCCTGTTTTTTTGTTAGGTGTTTTAGTTCAACCAGAGTTTGTAGGATTTGCCCTATTTCTAGTGCTGTTTGTTTGTACAGCGGTTCTTCCAAAGTAGTATAGTGTTCCTGATTATTTAATTGTCTGTGTGCTTCTGCAATGTATTGTTCTCTATCCATGATAACTATTGCACTCCCTTTGTCTGCTGGTTTTATGACTATATGTTTGTTTTCCTTTAAATGTTTTAAGGCTACGGTTTCCTCCTTTGTTATGTTGTGTGAGTCCCTGTATGGTCGGAGTTTTTGTAGAATTGTGTTGTCCTCTTGGATTATTTCCTGGATTTCTGGTGGCAGTTGGTTTTCCCTTGGTTCCCAACTGGATTTAGGCAGGAAGGGAACCCTTTCTGTGTCGGTGTCTTTATCCTCAAAGAAGGCGGTCAGTTTAAGGCGACGGTGGTATTGTCGGATTTCGCTTTTCAGTCGGGTTTTCTGACCTTTCTTTGTCCCTACTGTGGGGACAAATGATAAGCCCTTATTGAGGAGGTTTATTTGTTCAGTTGTGGGGTGGAAGTTGTTGCTTAGATTTACAATGTTTTTGTTGTTCTTGTCCCCATCTTGTTCTGCGGCTTTGGGGCTTACCAGTTTAAATGTTGTGACCAGTGGTCTAGCATTTTTTGAGCTGTTGCGGTGGTCCAGTGAATTCCATCTCTTTCTGTCTTGAAAAGGGCTTCTTCCAGTTTGGGGAGGTATGGCATGTTTTGCTGTATGTGATTGTTTATTGTGTCCAGGTTTTTCCTGAATCCTGGTTCCAGGTCTCTGGAGTAATTAATCAGTGGGATGTATATTTCTGCAGATGGGAAGGTTCCCTTAGCTTCCCGTAGCATCTGTTGTAGTTGTTTGATGGCTGTTTCCTTTGCTTTTTGTGCCTTGTTATTGATTCCAAAGGACAGAATGATTTTCTCCACTCCTGTGTTCCGGGGGGTGTGTTGTAGGAGGTTTGCTGCATTGTAAAATGATGCTCCTGGGTAGCTTTCTATCTGTAGATCTGGATTTTCATAGGGGGGTATTCTTGATAAATTGGAGTCCCCTCTGCAGAGCCAGCGTTTGTGGGTTTCCGGCTTCCAGTCCGTTAGCTTTCTTGTGGTCTTGTCGTGTCGGTGTGGTCTGTATCTTGGTTGGGCTGGTGGTGGTGTGGGGGGGTAATAGTCAGGGTCGGAGTCAGGGTCGGGGTTAGGATCAGGGTTGATGTCAGGGTTAAGATTAGGGTTAGGGTTAGGATCAGGGTCGGGGTTAGGATCAGGGTTAATGTCAGTGTTAGTATTAGGGTTAAGGTTAGGATCAAGGTCGGGGTTAGGATCGGGGTTAAGGTCAGGGTTAGGATTAGGGTTGGGGATAAGGTTAGGGTTAGGGTTGGTGTCGGGGTTGGTGTTAACGTCAGTATAAGCGTTAGGGTTAGGGCTGAGGTTAGGGTCAGAGCTAGAGTCCTGGGAGAGGTGTACCCTGGTGGTTAGGGTTAGGGTTAGGGTTAGGGTTAGGGTAGGGGAACAAAGCTCTTTCTCCCAGATTTTCTCTAAAAAGGGACCATCTGGGACAAGGAGTGTTGCACTCTCCTTCCAACGACTGAAACCCTCCCAGTTTATTTTCTGATGTTCAGGCCTTGTGGAAAGGTAGTATGAAGTCTTTTGATCCACTCCGTTTCCTTTTTCTTTCTTTCCATCTCTGTCCAGTTGGGGTTGCTCTCCAGTCCTGTGGCCTCCAGCGCTTCCAGCCCGTGCTGTAGGAAGTGTGCCACCAGGTGAGTCCTCCTTTCCCGCTGGTTCCGGATGTTGTACCTGTGTTGTGCCAGTCGGGTTCGGATGGAGTTACCTGTTTCCCCCACATAGGTCACCCCGCACGTTTTGCACTGGATGCCATAGACAGCGTTATTGGTGTTTTCTGAGAGCGCCCTTTGCAACTGGAAGATTTCTTTGGTTTTGTTGTTTTGGATCGTTGTTTTCTGTTTGAAGTGTTTGGCTTTTGGTGTATTTGATCTGTTTTGTACAGGCTTTAGTTTGCTTCGGACTAAATAATCCTGTAGGTTTTTGTTTTTTCTATATGCAGATATGATTTTGTGTTCCCTCAGTAGGTTTGTGTTTTCTAATATCGTGGTGAATGTAGACTTTAGTTTTTGGTTGGTTATTACGCTGAGTTGGGAGTATGTTGTGATGAGGGGTATTATTTTGCTGTCATCAGGTGTTTTTCTGTTTAGAAATGTTTGTGCCACATTTCTGAGGAAACTTCGTGTGTATCCTCTCAGGCGTAGAGTTTGGAAGAGTGTGTGTTTGGCTTCCTCAAAGTCTTGTTGTTGTGTGCAGATTTTGTGGAAGCGTAGGAGTTGTGATTTTACCAGTCCTTTGAAAGTATGTTTTGGATGGAAGCTGTCTTTGTGCAGTAAGCCGTGTGTGTCCGTGTCTTTGAAATATACCTTAATGTCCAGTTTGCCTGTGTTGTTGAAGGAGGAACCCTTGTATGTGGTGGTGTCTAGGAAATCTATCTGGTTTTCCTGCTTGGTGTATTTGAGTTTAATGGACCTGTGGTGTGTGTTGAGGGTGTTAATGAATTCTTGAAAGGCCTGTGGGCCGTGCGTCCAGGTTCCCCAGATGTCGTCGAGGTACCTGAAGTAGTGTGTAGGTTTGTGTGTGCATTTTGGGAATACTGTGGCTTCCCAATGGGCCATATAGATGTCAGCATAGGCCGGAGCAAAGCGCTTCCCCATAGCAGTTCCTTTTATTTGTAAGTAGTGATGCTCTTCAAATTCAAAATCGTTTTTGTTGAGGCTAATTTCCAATAGCTTCAGAATTTGGGTTTCTGGTCTGTTGCGGTCAGGGTATTTGAGAAACCACTCCCGGACTGCTTTCAGTCCCTCCGTAGTTTCAATATTGGTGTATAAACTGTCAATGTCAATGGTGAACAGGAAGGCTTCCTGTTGTATTGTAGCATTTTTGACTTTGGCTACAAAGTCATAGGTGTCTTTGATGTAACTTGGGTGGTGTTTAGAAATGGGGTTGAGGAAATGGTCTAGATATTCTGCTATTCTGTAGGATTCACTGTTGCAGTCGGACACTATGGGCCTCCCAGGTGGAATTTCGTAGGGGAGTGGCCATGTTTCTGGGGCTTTATGAATTTTTGGGAGGAGGTAGAAGATCCTCGGTCGTGGTGATTCCTCTCCTCTTAGGTAGAATGCCTGTTTTTTTGTTAGGTGTTTTAGTTCAACCAGAGTTTGTAGGATTTGCCCTATTTCTAGTGCTGTTTGTTTGTACAGCGGTTCTTCCAAAGTAGTATAGTGTTCCTGATTATTTAATTGTCTGTGTGCTTCTGCAATGTATTGTTCTCTATCCATGATAACTATTGCACTCCCTTTGTCTGCTGGTTTTATGACTATATGTTTGTTTTCCTTTAAATGTTTTAAGGCTACGGTTTCCTCCTTTGTTATGTTGTGTGAGTCCCTGTATGGTCGGAGTTTTTGTAGAATTGTGTTGTCCTCTTGGATTATTTCCTGGATTTCTGGTGGCAGTTGGTTTTCCCTTGGTTCCCAACTGGATTTAGGCAGGAAGGGAACCCTTTCTGTGTCGGTGTCTTTATCCTCAAAGAAGGCAGTCAGTTTAAGGCGACGGTGGTATTGTCGGATTTCGCTTTTCAGTCGGGTTTTCTGACCTTTCTTTGTCCCTACTGTGGGGACAAATGATAAGCCCTTATTGAGGAGGTTTATTTGTTCAGTTGTGGGGTGGAAGTTGTTGCTTAGATTTACAATGTTTTTGTTGTTCTTGTCCCCATCTTGTTCTGCGGCTTTGGGGCTTACCAGTTTAAATGTTGTGACCAGTGGTCTAGCATTTTTTGAGCTGTTGCGGTGGTCCAGTGAATTCCATCTCTTTCTGTCTTGAAAAGGGCCTCTTCCAGTTTGGGGAGGTATGGCATGTTTTGCTGTATGTGATTGTTTATTGTGTCCAGGTTTTTCCTGAATCCTGGTTCCAGGTCTCTGGAGTAATTAATCAGTGGGATGTATATTTCTGCAGATGGGAAGGTTCCCTTAGCTTCCCGTAGCATCTGTTGTAGTTGTTTGATGGCTGTTTCCTTTGCTTTTTGTGCTTTGTTATTGATTCCAAAGGACAGAATGATTTTCTCCACTCCTGTGTTCCGGGGGGTGTGTTGTAGGAGGTTTGCTGCATTGTAACATGATGCTCCTGGGTAGCTTTCTATCTGTAGATCTGGATTTTCATAGGGGGGTATTCTTGATAAATTGGAGTCCCCTATGCAGAGCCAGCGTTTGTGGGTTTCCAGCTTCCAGTCCGTTAGCTTTCTTGTGGTCTTGTCATGTCGGTGTGGTCTGTATCTTGGTTGGGCTGGTGGTGGTGTGGGGGGGTAATAGTCGGGGTCGGAGTCAGGGTTAGGATCAGGGTCGGGGTTAGGATCAGGGTTGATGTCAGGGTTAAGATTAGGGTTAGGGTAAGGATCAGGGTTAATGTCAGTGTTAGTATTAGGGTTAGGATCAGGGTCGGGGTTAGGATCAGGGTTAATGTCAGTGTTAGTATTAGGGTTAGGGTTAGGATCAGGGTCGGGGTTAGGATCAGGGTTAATGTCAGTGTTAGGATCAGGGTCGGGGTTAGGATCGGGGTTAATGTCAGGGTTAGGATTAGGGCTGGGGATAAGGTTAGGGTTAGGGTTGGTGTCGGGGTTGGTGTTAACGTCAGTATAAGCGTTAGGGTTAGGGCTGAGGTTAGGGTCAGAGCTAGAGTCCTGGGAGAGGTGTACCCTGGTGGTGCTGTTTGGGATACAGATTCCAGTTAGGGTGTTTCTCATGGTTCCCTCTTGTCTTCTCTGCTCTCTTCGGATCCTTTGTGGCATGGGGATCGGAGGAAAGTCATCTATTTCCGGAGTATATGCTCTGGCTCTCATGGGGCCAGATTTCTGGGTTGGATGTCTGCTTTCCCAGTGTCTCTTCACTGGTTCTGGATGGGATTCTGCCTGGGTTACGTATGTCTCTTCCGAGCCATTTACCTCTTCCCTGATTAGTGTGTCGAGTATTTGGAATCTGTTTGGAGACGTGGGGATAGTGGATTCCTTGTTGCTAAGTGTAGCAGTAACCATAGCTTGTGTATGGTCCAACGTGTCCTTCTGTATTTTCCTCCCATAATTTTTCTTTGCCCAGTTGGAGGCAACCGCGAAAGCTTGTTCCCAGCGGGGAAGCTCCAGGTCCTCCAGTCGTCTGGACAGATGTGTGAGAGTTTCCTCGTAGTGCTCTTCGAGGATCTGCAATGAGGTGTGGAGCCAGTTTTTGGCATTGCTTACTAGCTTCAAACATGTGAGTGCGGTTGGGTTGGCCGGTCTTATGAGGTGCTTGAGTTCCTCTGTCTTCCGTCGTAGGCTGGCGGGTGCCTGGTTCTCCCCTCCGGAAACTGCTGTGTTTTTTAGGTGGTGGACTGTCTGGATCATTTTGTAGATGATCCTGGTTCCTAGTTGGAAGGTATCCTGTCTGTTTGATGTGTTTGATGTGGTGTGGTTTGGTGTGTAGGCGGTGTGGGCGGCGGTGTGGAGAGTGACCGTACGGCAGCGTGCGTTGTCAACTCTGGGTTGACGCATACCATAACGATCCATACTTACCAGTAAAATGCCTAAAGCTTCGTTGGCACCGTTAGGTTTCCACTGTTAGGCAATTTACCTCTGTAGAGTCTGTGGCTCCGTGAAAAGGCAATCTTGCTTTTCTTTGTGTCGCGACGTTTCGACCTGCCTGGGTCTTCTTCAGGCGTTGTTATGAGGCACTGTGTCCCTGTTGGCCTGTTTTTATCTTGTTTTCAAAGGGGCGGTGAGTGTAGCTCCTCCTAGGGGGGTGGTTTGAATCCTATTCCTTTTGTTTCTGTGTGAGTAGGTGCAGTTTCAGTGGGTGAATGGGTTTCTGCTTTCCTGCTTAGGATTATGTATGGGCCGTTAACCTCTCAATAGGCCGTTAGGGTCTTTTGTTTTCCTTCCTGGTAGGACTGGTGTGTGGGCTGTGAAAGTTTCAATTGGTTTTAGGTCTTCTTTTGTTTGTTGCCTGAGTGCTGGAACAGTGACTGTGAAGAGTTCCAGTCCCTGTAGGATCTGGCTAGTTAGGGTAGGGGAACAAAGCTCTTTCTCCCAGATTTTCTCTAAAAAGGGACCATCTGGGACAAGGAGTGTTGCACTCTCCTTCCAACGACTGAAACCCTCCCAGTTTATTTTCTGATGTTCAGGCCTTGTGGAAAGGTAGTATGAAGTCTTTTGATCCACTCCGTTTCCTTTTTCTTTCTTTCCATCTCTGTCCAGTTGGGGTTGCTCTCCAGTCCTGTGGCCTCCAGCGCTTCCAGCCCGTGCTGTAGGAAGTGTGCCACCAGGTGAGTCCTCCTTTCCCGCTGGTTCCGGATGTTGTACCTGTGTTGTGCCAGTCGGGTTCGGATGGAGTTACCTGTTTCCCCCACATAGGTCACCCCGCACGTTTTGCACTGGATGCCATAGACAGCGTTATTGGTGTTTTCTGAGAGCGCCCTTTGCAACTGGAAGATTTCTTTGGTTTTGTTGTTTTGGATCGTTGTTTTCTGTTTGAAGTGTTTGGCTTTTGGTGTATTTGATCTGTTTTGTACAGGCTTTAGTTTGCTTCGGACTAAATAATCCTGTAGGTTTTTGTTTTTTCTATATGCAGATATGATTTTGTGTTCCCTCAGTAGGTTTGTGTTTTCTAATATCGTGGTGAATGTAGACTTTAGTTTTTGGTTGGTTATTACGCTGAGTTGAGAGTATGTTGTGATGAGGGGTATTATTTTGCTGTCATCAGGTGTTTTTCTGTTTAGAAATGTTTGTGCCACATTTCTGAGGAAACTTCGTGTGTATCCTCTCAGGCGTAGAGCTTGGAAGAGTGTGTGTTTGGCTTCCTCAAAGTCTTGTTGTTGTGTGCAGATTTTGTGGAAGCGTAGGAGTTGTGATTTTACCAGTCCTTTGAAAGTATGTTTTGGATGGAAGCTGTCTTTGTGCAGTAAGCCGTGTGTGTCCGTGTCTTTGAAATATACCTTAATGTCCAGTTTGCCTGTGTTGTTGAAGGAGGAACCCTTGTATGTGGTGGTGTCTAGGAAATCTATCTGGTTTTCCTGCTTGGTGTATTTGAGTTTAATGGACCTGTGGTGTGTGTTGAGGGTGTTAATGAATTCTTGAAAGGCCTGTGGGCCGTGCGTCCAGGTTCCCCAGATGTCGTCGAGGTACCTGAAGTAGTGTGTAGGTTTGTGTGTGCATTTTGGGAATACTGTGGCTTCCCAATGGGCCATATAGATGTCAGCATAGGCCGGAGCAAAGCGCTTCCCCATAGCAGTTCCTTTTATTTGTAAGTAGTGATGCTCTTCAAATTCAAAATCGTTTTTGTTGAGGCTAATTTCCAATAGCTTCAGAATTTGGGTTTCTGGTCTGTTGCGGTCAGGGTATTTGAGAAACCACTCCCGGACTGCTTTCAGTCCCTCCGTAGTTTCAATGTTGGTGTATAAACTGTCAATGTCAATGGTGAACAGGAAGGCTTCCTGTTGTATTGTAGCATTTTTGACTTTGGCTACAAAGTCATAGGTGTCTTTGATGTAACTTGGGTGGTGTTTAGAAATGGGGTTGAGGAAATGGTCTAGATATTCTGCTATTCTGTAGGATTCACTGTTGCAGTCGGACACTATGGGCCTCCCAGGTGGAATTTCGTAGGGGAGTGGCCATGTTTCTGGGGCTTTATGAATTTTTGGGAGGAGGTAGAAGATCCTCGGTCGTGGTGATTCCTCTCCTCTTAGGTAGAATGCCTGTTTTTTTGTTAGGTGTTTTAGTTCAACCAGAGTTTGTAGGATTTGCCCTATTTCTAGTGCTGTTTGTTTGTACAGCGGTTCTTCCAAAGTAGTATAGTGTTCCTGATTATTTAATTGTCTGTGTGCTTCTGCAATGTATTGTTCTCTATCCATGATAACTATTGCACTCCCTTTGTCTGCTGGTTTTATGACTATATGTTTGTTTTCCTTTAAATGTTTTAAGGCTACGGTTTCCTCCTTTGTTATGTTGTGTGAGTCCCTGTATGGTCGGAGTTTTTGTAGAATTGTGTTGTCCTCTTGGATTATTTCCTGGATTTCTGGTGGCAGTTGGTTTTCCCTTGGTTCCCAACTGGATTTAGGCAGGAAGGGAACCCTTTCTGTGTCGGTGTCTTTATCCTCAAAGAAGGCAGTCAGTTTAAGGCGACGGTGGTATTGTCGGATTTCGCTTTTCAGTCGGGTTTTCTGACCTTTCTTTGTCCCTACTGTGGGGACAAATGATAAGCCCTTATTGAGGAGGTTTATTTGTTCAGTTGTGGGGTGGAAGTTGTTGCTTAGATTTACAATGTTTTTGTTGTTCTTGTCCCCATCTTGTTCTGCGGCTTTGGGGCTTACCAGTTTAAATGTTGTGACCAGTGGTCTAGCATTTTTTGAGCTGTTGCGGTGGTCCAGTGAATTCCATCTCTTTCTGTCTTGAAAAGGGCCTCTTCCAGTTTGGGGAGGTATGGCATGTTTTGCTGTATGTGATTGTTTATTGTGTCCAGGTTTTTCCTGAATCCTGGTTCCAGGTCTCTGGAGTAATTAATCAGTGGGATGTATATTTCTGCAGATGGGAAGGTTCCCTTAGCTTCCCGTAGCATCTGTTGTAGTTGTTTGATGGCTGTTTCCTTTGCTTTTTGTGCCTTGTTATTGATTCCAAAGGACAGAATGATTTTCTCCACTCCTGTGTTCCGGGGGGTGTGTTGTAGGAGGTTTGCTGCATTGTAACATGATGCTCCTGGGTAGCTTTCTATCTGTAGATCTGGATTTTCATAGGGGGGTATTCTTGATAAATTGGAGTCCCCTATGCAGAGCCAGCGTTTGTGGGTTTCCAGCTTCCAGTCCGTTAGCTTTCTTGTGGTCTTGTCATGTCGGTGTGGTCTGTATCTTGGTTGGGCTGGTGGTGGTGTGGGGGGGTAATAGTCGGGGTCGGAGTCAGGGTTAGGATCAGGGTCGGGGTTAGGATCAGGGTTGATGTCAGGGTTAAGATTAGGGTTAGGGTAAGGATCAGGGTTAATGTCAGTGTTAGTATTAGGGTTAGGATCAGGGTCGGGGTTAGGATCAGGGTTAATGTCAGTGTTAGTATTAGGGTTAGGGTTAGGATCAGGGTCGGGGTTAGGATCAGGGTTAATGTCAGTGTTAGGATCAGGGTCGGGGTTAGGATCGGGGTTAATGTCAGGGTTAGGATTAGGGCTGGGGATAAGGTTAGGGTTAGGGTTGGTGTCGGGGTTGGTGTTAACGTCAGTATAAGCGTTAGGGTTAGGGCTGAGGTTAGGGTCAGAGCTAGAGTCCTGGGAGAGGTGTACCCTGGTGGTGCTGTTTGGGATACAGATTCCAGTTAGGGTGTTTCTCATGGTTCCCTCTTGTCTTCTCTGCTCTCTTCGGATCCTTTGTGGCATGGGGATCGGAGGAAAGTCATCTATTTCCGGAGTATATGCTCTGGCTCTCATGGGGCCAGATTTCTGGGTTGGATGTCTGCTTTCCCAGTGTCTCTTCACTGGTTCTGGATGGGATTCTGCCTGGGTTACGTATGTCTCTTCCGAGCCATTTACCTCTTCCCTGATTAGTGTGTCGAGTATTTGGAATCTGTTTGGAGACGTGGGGATAGTGGATTCCTTGTTGCTAAGTGTAGCAGTAACCATAGCTTGTGTATGGTCCAACGTGTCCTTCTGTATTTTCCTCCCATAATTTTTCTTTGCCCAGTTGGAGGCAACCGCGAAAGCTTGTTCCCAGCGGGGAAGCTCCAGGTCCTCCAGTCGTCTGGACAGATGTGTGAGAGTTTCCTCGTAGTGCTCTTCGAGGATCTGCAATGAGGTGTGGAGCCAGTTTTTGGCATTGCTTACTAGCTTCAAACATGTGAGTGCGGTTGGGTTGGCCGGTCTTATGAGGTGCTTGAGTTCCTCTGTCTTCCGTCGTAGGCTGGCGGGTGCCTGGTTCTCCCCTCCGGAAACTGCTGTGTTTTTTAGGTGGTGGACTGTCTGGATCATTTTGTAGATGATCCTGGTTCCTAGTTGGAAGGTATCCTGTCTGTTTGATGTGTTTGATGTGGTGTGGTTTGGTGTGTAGGCGGTGTGGGCGGCGGTGTGGAGAGTGACCGTACGGCAGCGTGCGTTGTCAACTCTGGGTTGACGCATACCATAACGATCCATACTTACCAGTAAAATGCCTAAAGCTTCGTTGGCACCGTTAGGTTTCCACTGTTAGGCAATTTACCTCTGTAGAGTCTGTGGCTCCGTGAAAAGGCAATCTTGCTTTTCTTTGTGTCGCGACGTTTCGACCTGCCTGGGTCTTCTTCAGGCGTTGTTATGAGGCACTGTGTCCCTGTTGGCCTGTTTTTATCTTGTTTTCAAAGGGGCGGTGAGTGTAGCTCCTCCTAGGGGGGTGGTTTGAATCCTATTCCTTTTGTTTCTGTGTGAGTAGGTGCAGTTTCAGTGGGTGAATGGGTTTCTGCTTTCCTGCTTAGGATTATGTATGGGCCGTTAACCTCTCAATAGGCCGTTAGGGTCTTTTGTTTTCCTTCCTGGTAGGACTGGTGTGTGGGCTGTGAAAGTTTCAATTGGTTTTAGGTCTTCTTTTGTTTGTTGCCTGAGTGCTGGAACAGTGACTGTGAAGAGTTCCAGTCCCTGTAGGATCTGGCTAGTTAGGGTAGGGGAACAAAGCTCTTTCTCCCAGATTTTCTCTAAAAAGGGACCATCTGGGACAAGGAGTGTTGCACTCTCCTTCCAACGACTGAAACCCTCCCAGTTTATTTTCTGATGTTCAGGCCTTGTGGAAAGGTAGTATGAAGTCTTTTGATCCACTCCGTTTCCTTTTTCTTTCTTTCCATCTCTGTCCAGTTGGGGTTGCTCTCCAGTCCTGTGGCCTCCAGCGCTTCCAGCCCGTGCTGTAGGAAGTGTGCCACCAGGTGAGTCCTCCTTTCCCGCTGGTTCCGGATGTTGTACCTGTGTTGTGCCAGTCGGGTTCGGATGGAGTTACCTGTTTCCCCCACATAGGTCAACCCGCACGTTTTGCACTGGATGCCATAGACAGCGTTATTGGTGTTTTCTGAGAGCGCCCTTTGCAACTGGAAGATTTCTTTGGTTTTGTTGTTTTGGATCGTTGTTTTCTGTTTGAAGTGTTTGGCTTTTGGTGTATTTGATCTGTTTTGTACAGGCTTTAGTTTGCTTCGGACTAAATAATCCTGTAGGTTTTTGTTTTTTCTATATGCAGATATGATTTTGTGTTCCCTCAGTAGGTTTGTGTTTTCTAATATCGTGGTGAATGTAGACTTTAGTTTTTGGTTGGTTATTACGCTGAGTTGAGAGTATGTTGTGATGAAGGGTATTATTTTGCTGTCATCAGGTGTTTTTCTGTTTAGAAATGTTTGTGCCACATTTCTGAGGAAACTTCGTGTGTATCCTCTCAGGCGTAGAGCTTGGAAGAGTGTGTGTTTGGCTTCCTCAAAGTCTTGTTGTTGTGTGCAGATTTTGTGGAAGCGTAGGAGTTGTGATTTTACCAGTCCTTTGAAAGTATGTTTTGGATGGAAGCTGTCTTTGTGCAGTAAGCCGTGTGTGTCCGTGTCTTTGAAATATACCTTAATGTCCAGTTTGCCTGTGTTGTTGAAGGAGGAACCCTTGTATGTGGTGGTGTCTAGGAAATCTATCTGGTTTTCCTGCTTGGTGTATTTGAGTTTAATGGACCTGTGGTGTGTGTTGAGGGTGTTAATGAATTCTTGAAAGGCCTGTGGGCCGTGCGTCCAGGTTCCCCAGATGTCGTCGAGGTACCTGAAGTAGTGTGTAGGTTTGTGTGTGCATTTTGGGAATACTGTGGCTTCCCAATGGGCCATATAGATGTCAGCATAGGCCGGAGCAAAGCGCTTCCCCATAGCAGTTCCTTTTATTTGTAAGTAGTGATGCTCTTCAAATTCAAAATCGTTTTTGTTGAGGCTAATTTCCAATAGCTTCAGAATTTGGGTTTCTGGTCTGTTGCGGTCAGGGTATTTGAGAAACCACTCCCGGACTGCTTTCAGTCCCTCCGTAGTTTCAATGTTGGTGTATAAACTGTCAATGTCAATGGTGAACAGGAAGGCTTCCTGTTGTATTGTAGCATTTTTGACTTTGGCTACAAAGTCATAGGTGTCTTTGATGTAACTTGGGTGGTGTTTAGAAATGGGGTTGAGGAAATGGTCTAGATATTCTGCTATTCTGTAGGATTCACTGTTGCAGTCGGACACTATGGGCCTCCCAGGTGGAATTTCGTAGGGGAGTGGCCATGTTTCTGGGGCTTTATGAATTTTTGGGAGGAGGTAGAAGATCCTCGGTCGTGGTGATTCCTCTCCTCTTAGGTAGAATGCCTGTTTTTTTGTTAGGTGTTTTAGTTCAACCAGAGTTTGTAGGATTTGCCCTATTTCTAGTGCTGTTTGTTTGTACAGCGGTTCTTCCAAAGTAGTATAGTGTTCCTGATTATTTAATTGTCTGTGTGCTTCTGCAATGTATTGTTCTCTATCCATGATAACTATTGCACTCCCTTTGTCTGCTGGTTTTATGACTATATGTTTGTTTTCCTTTAAATGTTTTAAGGCTACGGTTTCCTCCTTTGTTATGTTGTGTGAGTCCCTGTATGGTCGGAGTTTTTGTAGAATTGTGTTGTCCTCTTGGATTATTTCCTGGATTTCTGGTGGCAGTTGGTTTTCCCTTGGTTCCCAACTGGATTTAGGCAGGAAGGGAACCCTTTCTGTGTCGGTGTCTTTATCCTCAAAGAAGGCAGTCAGTTTAAGGCGACGGTGGTATTGTCGGATTTCGCTTTTCAGTCGGGTTTTCTGACCTTTCTTTGTCCCTACTGTGGGGACAAATGATAAGCCCTTATTGAGGAGGTTTATTTGTTCAGTTGTGGGGTGGAAGTTGTTGCTTAGATTTACAATGTTTTTGTTGTTCTTGTCCCCATCTTGTTCTGCGGCTTTGGGGCTTACCAGTTTAAATGTTGTGACCAGTGGTCTAGCATTTTTTGAGCTGTTGCGGTGGTCCAGTGAATTCCATCTCTTTCTGTCTTGAAAAGGGCCTCTTCCAGTTTGGGGAGGTATGGCATGTTTTGCTGTATGTGATTGTTTATTGTGTCCAGGTTTTTCCTGAATCCTGGTTCCAGGTCTCTGGAGTAATTAATCAGTGGGATGTATATTTCTGCAGATGGGAAGGTTCCCTTAGCTTCCCGTAGCATCTGTTGTAGTTGTTTGATGGCTGTTTCCTTTGCTTTTTGTGCCTTGTTATTGATTCCAAAGGACAGAATGATTTTCTCCACTCCTGTGTTCCGGGGGGTGTGTTGTAGGAGGTTTGCTGCATTGTAACATGATGCTCCTGGGTAGCTTTCTATCTGTAGATCTGGATTTTCATAGGGGGGTATTCTTGATAAATTGGAGTCCCCTATGCAGAGCCAGCGTTTGTGGGTTTCCAGCTTCCAGTCCGTTAGCTTTCTTGTGGTCTTGTCATGTCGGTGTGGTCTGTATCTTGGTTGGGCTGGTGGTGGTGTGGGGGGGTAATAGTCGGGGTCGGAGTCAGGGTTAGGATCAGGGTCGGGGTT
Organism: Lepisosteus platostomus; assembly: GCF_059453375.1. Taxonomy (NCBI): domain Eukaryota; kingdom Metazoa; phylum Chordata; class Actinopteri; order Semionotiformes; family Lepisosteidae; genus Lepisosteus; species Lepisosteus platostomus. The sequence goes on from NC_142630.1 coordinate 21,351,019, forward strand.
AGGATCAGGGTTGATGTCAGGGTTAAGATTAGGGTTAGGGTAAGGATCAGGGTTAATGTCAGTGTTAGTATTAGGGTTAGGATCAGGGTCGGGGTTAGGATCAGGGTTAATGTCAGTGTTAGTATTAGGGTTAGGGTTAGGATCAGGGTCGGGGTTAGGATCAGGGTTAATGTCAGTGTTAGGATCAGGGTCGGGGTTAGGATCGGGGTTAATGTCAGGGTTAGGATTAGGGCTGGGGATAAGGTTAGGGTTAGGGTTGGTGTCGGGGTTGGTGTTAACGTCAGTATAAGCGTTAGGGTTAGGGCTGAGGTTAGGGTCAGAGCTAGAGTCCTGGGAGAGGTGTACCCTGGTGGTGCTGTTTGGGATACAGATTCCAGTTAGGGTGTTTCTCATGGTTCCCTCTTGTCTTCTCTGCTCTCTTCGGATCCTTTGTGGCATGGGGATCGGAGGAAAGTCATCTATTTCCGGAGTATATGCTCTGGCTCTCATGGGGCCAGATTTCTGGGTTGGATGTCTGCTTTCCCAGTGTCTCTTCACTGGTTCTGGATGGGATTCTGCCTGGGTTACGTATGTCTCTTCCGAGCCATTTACCTCTTCCCTGATTAGTGTGTCGAGTATTTGGAATCTGTTTGGAGACGTGGGGATAGTGGATTCCTTGTTGCTAAGTGTAGCAGTAACCATAGCTTGTGTATGGTCCAACGTGTCCTTCTGTATTTTCCTCCCATAATTTTTCTTTGCCCAGTTGGAGGCAACCGCGAAAGCTTGTTCCCAGCGGGGAAGCTCCAGGTCCTCCAGTCGTCTGGACAGATGTGTGAGAGTTTCCTCGTAGTGCTCTTCGAGGATCTGCAATGAGGTGTGGAGCCAGTTTTTGGCATTGCTTACTAGCTTCAAACATGTGAGTGCGGTTGGGTTGGCCGGTCTTATGAGGTGCTTGAGTTCCTCTGTCTTCCGTCGTAGGCTGGCGGGTGCCTGGTTCTCCCCTCCGGAAACTGCTGTGTTTTTTAGGTGGTGGACTGTCTGGATCATTTTGTAGATGATCCTGGTTCCTAGTTGGAAGGTATCCTGTCTGTTTGATGTGTTTGATGTGGTGTGGTTTGGTGTGTAGGCGGTGTGGGCGGCGGTGTGGAGAGTGACCGTACGGCAGCGTGCGTTGTCAACTCTGGGTTGACGCATACCATAACGATCCATACTTACCAGTAAAATGCCTAAAGCTTCGTTGGCACCGTTAGGTTTCCACTGTTAGGCAATTTACCTCTGTAGAGTCTGTGGCTCCGTGAAAAGGCAATCTTGCTTTTCTTTGTGTCGCGACGTTTCGACCTGCCTGGGTCTTCTTCAGGCGTTGTTATGAGGCACTGTGTCCCTGTTGGCCTGTTTTTATCTTGTTTTCAAAGGGGCGGTGAGTGTAGCTCCTCCTAGGGGGGTGGTTTGAATCCTATTCCTTTTGTTTCTGTGTGAGTAGGTGCAGTTTCAGTGGGTGAATGGGTTTCTGCTTTCCTGCTTAGGATTATGTATGGGCCGTTAACCTCTCAATAGGCCGTTAGGGTCTTTTGTTTTCCTTCCTGGTAGGACTGGTGTGTGGGCTGTGAAAGTTTCAATTGGTTTTAGGTCTTCTTTTGTTTGTTGCCTGAGTGCTGGAACAGTGACTGTGAAGAGTTCCAGTCCCTGTAGGATCTGGCTAGTTAGGGTAGGGGAACAAAGCTCTTTCTCCCAGATTTTCTCTAAAAAGGGACCATCTGGGACAAGGAGTGTTGCACTCTCCTTCCAACGACTGAAACCCTCCCAGTTTATTTTCTGATGTTCAGGCCTTGTGGAAAGGTAGTATGAAGTCTTTTGATCCACTCCGTTTCCTTTTTCTTTCTTTCCATCTCTGTCCAGTTGGGGTTGCTCTCCAGTCCTGTGGCCTCCAGCGCTTCCAGCCCGTGCTGTAGGAAGTGTGCCACCAGGTGAGTCCTCCTTTCCCGCTGGTTCCGGATGTTGTACCTGTGTTGTGCCAGTCGGGTTCGGATGGAGTTACCTGTTTCCCCCACATAGGTCAACCCGCACGTTTTGCACTGGATGCCATAGACAGCGTTATTGGTGTTTTCTGAGAGCGCCCTTTGCAACTGGAAGATTTCTTTGGTTTTGTTGTTTTGGATCGTTGTTTTCTGTTTGAAGTGTTTGGCTTTTGGTGTATTTGATCTGTTTTGTACAGGCTTTAGTTTGCTTCGGACTAAATAATCCTGTAGGTTTTTGTTTTTTCTATATGCAGATATGATTTTGTGTTCCCTCAGTAGGTTTGTGTTTTCTAATATCGTGGTGAATGTAGACTTTAGTTTTTGGTTGGTTATTACGCTGAGTTGAGAGTATGTTGTGATGAAGGGTATTATTTTGCTGTCATCAGGTGTTTTTCTGTTTAGAAATGTTTGTGCCACATTTCTGAGGAAACTTCGTGTGTATCCTCTCAGGCGTAGAGCTTGGAAGAGTGTGTGTTTGGCTTCCTCAAAGTCTTGTTGTTGTGTGCAGATTTTGTGGAAGCGTAGGAGTTGTGATTTTACCAGTCCTTTGAAAGTATGTTTTGGATGGAAGCTGTCTTTGTGCAGTAAGCCGTGTGTGTCCGTGTCTTTGAAATATACCTTAATGTCCAGTTTGCCTGTGTTGTTGAAGGAGGAACCCTTGTATGTGGTGGTGTCTAGGAAATCTATCTGGTTTTCCTGCTTGGTGTATTTGAGTTTAATGGACCTGTGGTGTGTGTTGAGGGTGTTAATGAATTCTTGAAAGGCCTGTGGGCCGTGCGTCCAGGTTCCCCAGATGTCGTCGAGGTACCTGAAGTAGTGTGTAGGTTTGTGTGTGCATTTTGGGAATACTGTGGCTTCCCAATGGGCCATATAGATGTCAGCATAGGCCGGAGCAAAGCGCTTCCCCATAGCAGTTCCTTTTATTTGTAAGTAGTGATGCTCTTCAAATTCAAAATCGTTTTTGTTGAGGCTAATTTCCAATAGCTTCAGAATTTGGGTTTCTGGTCTGTTGCGGTCAGGGTATTTGAGAAACCACTCCCGGACTGCTTTCAGTCCCTCCGTAGTTTCAATGTTGGTGTATAAACTGTCAATGTCAATGGTGAACAGGAAGGCTTCCTGTTGTATTGTAGCATTTTTGACTTTGGCTACAAAGTCATAGGTGTCTTTGATGTAACTTGGGTGGTGTTTAGAAATGGGGTTG